>NW_015439861.1:6689-13596 GCF_001577835.2 Coturnix japonica | reverse complement strand
CCAATTACTACAGGCAAGCTTCAGAATACATGATTGTTATTGTTTGGCTATGCTGCAAAGAATTTCAGATACATCAAACACAAGCACAGGAAGTAAGAAACCTCTTAGGACAACATGACTGCATAACTGATCACTGACAGGTTTCACCAAATCAATTTGTTTTGGTCCTGGTTAGAGCAAAAATGTATAGCTGGCTGAAGGCTGCTTCCAGGAAAAATGTGGAGACCCAGACAGAGGTCACATGTTCACATAAAAGGAAGGCTGCTGCTAAGAAAAATGTGGAGACTCAGATTGAGGTCCTAAAACAACATGCTAGTGCTTATGTCTCTGGCTGTAGTGAGTGCCAGAGCCTGGCCACTGAAGTGCTATGTGAGGGAGACAGCACTTGTGTAAGAAGTGCAACCAGCTAAATGACTTACTCAGCCTTGTGGCTGACCTGAAGGAGGAGGTGGAGAGGCTGAGGAGCATAAAGGAATGTGAGACAGAGATTGATTGGTAGTGCCAAACCCTATTGGCCCCAACATCTTGCCAGCCAGCTGAGGCTTCACATGAAACACATCACCCTCTGCTGCCTTGCAAACAGGTGATAGAAGGGAACTGGCAGGCAGACAGTGTTCCTCCTTTCATGAGGCCCCTGTCCTCTCCTTCCCCTACCAACATGTGGTGAAGAACTGGGGGGTGTGGGGCAGTGGCAAAAGGCCCATGCTCAGCAATGAAGGCACCCCCTCCCAGAGATTTCTGTTGGATGGACATATGCTCTGCTGGGTGAAACACTGGCTGAATAACCTGGCTCAAACAGTTGTGGTCAATGGAATTAAATCCAGCTGGCAGCCAGTCAGAAGTGGCGTCCCCCAGGGTCAGTACTGGGTCTGCTTCTATTTAACATGTTTATTAATGATCTTGATGAAGGAATTGAGTGCACCCTCAGTAAGTTTGCAGACAACACCAAGCTGGGAGGAAGTGTTAATCTGCTTGAGGGGAGAAAGGCACTACATATGGACCTGGATAAACAGTGTGAGTTTCAATAGGGCCAAATGCCAGGTCCTGTATTTTGGTTACAACAACCTCAGGCAACCCTACAGGCTTGGGGAGGAGTGGCTGGAAAGCTGCCTGATCAAAAGGGACCTTAGCGGACTGACAGACAGTCAGCTGAATATGAGCCAGCAGTGTGCCCATGTGGCCAAGAAGGCCAATGGCATCCTGGCTTGTATCAGGAATGGTATGGTGAGCAGGACGAGGGAAGTCATCCTGCCCCTGTACTTGCCACTGCTGAGGCCTCACTTCAAGTACTGTATTCAGTTTTGGGCATTTCAGTACAGAAAGAACATTGAGGTTCTGGAGCAGGTCCAAAGAAGGGCAACAAGGCTTGTGAAGGGCTTGGAGAATCAGCCCTACAAGGAGAGGCTAAGGAAGCTGGGGCTGTTTAGTCTGGGGAAAAGGAGGCTGAGAAGAGACCTTATTGCTCTCTTCCAGTATCTGAAAGGTACTTACAGTGAGAATGGGGCTGGTCTCTTCTCACTGGTGACAGGATGAGGGGAAATGGCCTCAAGTTGTGCCAGGGTAGGTTTATGATGGATACCAGGAAAAACTTGTTTACTTGATGGGATTGTTAAGCACTGGAATAGGCTCCCTAGGGAGGTGGTTGAGTCACCATCCCTGGATGCGTTTAAAAACTGGATGTGGTGCTCAGGGATGTGATTTAGTGGAGGGTTGTTAGACTTAGGGTAGTATGGTTAGTTTATGATTGGACTTGATGATCTTTAAGTTCTTTTCCAATCTGAGCAATTCTTTGATTCTATACATGTATTATCTGCTTTGCCAGTAAGTACATAAAAGCATTTTTCAGAAACAGTGTAGTATCATAAGACCTCGCCTTAATGTATTTCCACTGACCTAGAAGTATGTGGATTAGTTGAGAAACACAAACAAGACCATGATCTTGGACTTATGGCATTGCTTTTGTAAAATACATTGATAGTCAGATAAATACATCAAGTAAAATCCATTTCAGTAACTGTATTGAGGCACAGAAGAAGTGAAATCACCTTTTTCAGGAAGGATATTTTCAACCAGGTTCTCTGTTAGTTCCTAACTACAAATAAATATCACTTGCTAGGATTCTCCATAATCCAACCCTCTAACTCTCCTGGACTGAGTGACCAGCCAGAGCACATACTGGCTTCCTACCTGCCTACAGACTTGAATTTTCCTTCAGAGCAAACTAGGATGTGAACTGGCTTGTAAAGATATGAGTGTGGCATCTGAAAGATGACTGTTTAAATGAACACAATGTTAACATCTTGCAGTTTGAGCAGGGGGGAAATGGAAATCTTCAGCAGATGCAGAGAATCATAGAATAGCTTGGGTTTGAAGGGCCCTTAAAGACCATCCAGTTCCAACCTCTATGCCACGGACTAGATCAGGTTGCCTAGGATCCCATCCAACTTGGCCTTGAATGCTTCCAGCGATGGAGCATCCACAGGTTCTCTGGGCAACCTGATCCTGTGCCTTACTAACCTCTGAGTAAAATATTTTCCACTAAATCTGTCTTCCCTCTATTGTGTTCTTACTATCTGCCCATGTAAAAAGTCTGCCTCTCTCATGATTTTAAGCTCCCTTTAAGTACTGTAAGGCCACAATGAAGTTTCCCAAGAGCCTTCCCTTCTCCAAGCTGAACAAGCCCAGGTCCCTCAGCCTTTCTTTGTAGAAGAGGAGCACTGATCATCTTTGTGGCCACCTTTATGCATCTGAAGGTGCTTTTCACAATCAGGTTCTCCTGGACACAACTGTCCATAGAATGACAACAAAGCTCACTGTAATTATGGTCTCATACTGTGCAACCTGCTTTAGGGAACCTGCTTTAGTAGGGGAGTTGGACTAGATGATTTCCAGAGGTGAGGCACCTTCCAATCTCTGTGTTTCAACCAGAGAGCCAGTATAGTGCATTCTCCAAACACACAGCACAGGACAACCAGACACACATATCTGCTCCCCCAGTGAATTCAAACACACGTCTACCACTACCAACAGATGCAAACATTCAGCCTGTTTATTTTGCAGCACTTCACCAAAAAGCAGAACAGGATGCAAAGCCCAACAGACCCACCACACAAGGATCCATGGCCCATCCCAGGGTTGGACAACAACCTGAACAAAGTTCAGCAAATTCTAGAGAATTCAGAAACCATCTGAAATATAGACAAGGCAGTGATATAAATTACCCTGGATATTATCTGTATAGGTGGTAACTACAAGGATGGTAACAAATGTACAGAAGACATAAGTAAAAGGGGAACTCACCAGTGACAAAGCCTTAGCTGAAGGAGCTGGGGCAATCTTCACTGGCAAGCAGTCTCCAAGAGATGCTGCCTCAGTGAGGGTCAGCCCTTAAATGAGGTCTCAGAGGAGGTGGAGTCGAGCTCCACCCCTTCCGGGAGCACAGCTACATTACTCTCACCTGTGCTCCCGCAGCTGACCCAACACTTGCCCCAGCTAATTAATCAGTGGTTCATGCTGTGATTACCAATCTCCCATACACTCCACCCCTTCACAACGTGAACCAATGATTAGGTGAGTTCCCCTTATTACAGAGACCCAATCACGACGCTGATACAATCTCCCGTCGCATTAGATGTTGATATTATTCAAATGATGATGATTGGATGGGTGTTTATGATCTTCCATGGGCCAGTGCTTGATAGATGTTACCGGAGACAAATCATCTTAAGGTGCAAGTCTATCTGCATTTCATCAGTCCAAACGAATCGTCCTGCGATGGTCCTAGAGGCTTAGAGTCTTAGGGAGAGTAATACAAATGTTTCAAGGGTACTAGGAGGGGAAGGTCTGCCCTCCAAGGCAAGATACAGGCTGTATTCTTATCTTGGGTCAATACTTCTGCTTGTACTGGATTATGTCCTGGACTCCGATACCATACCCTCTGGCCAGATATCTGTGGCTGTATAACTATATCTGGCACAGAGGAGGAGTCTTAGATCATGCCACTAGCGGGACAATGATACGTGTCCCATTTAGCAATAAAGACTGGAAGTACTGACCACGATGTCAGAATAGGCCATGTAGCCTATCCACCGAGGGGTGAAACAATGAACCTCCCACACTCCATATCGTCCCTCCAAGGTTGCAAGTAGGCCAACACACTTGGGGTCCTACCGGCCAATTTATCTTAAGGATTCCCGGTTCTAAATTCTCAGGGGCACAGAGCAGAAGATTATTTTCATTACCAACCTTCGGTTTTACCTCATTATCAGTACCTGTAATTTGGATCCTAAGAGGGGAGGCCCATATAGTTTGTAACATTTTCAGGGCACTGGTTCTGCCATCTCGAGGTCTTTCATTCAGGTCCCGCAGGGTTTCATATAATCTTTTTGTCCACCCCTGCAGGGACTGAGAGTCTGTTTTCAGGGCAGCCTTAAGGATACCATTATAACGTTCAATAAGGCCTGCCCCTGTTGGGTTATATGGCAGGTGGAATCGCCATTCAATGTTGTTTTCTTCTGCCCAGCGCTGTATCATCGCTCCAGTGAAGTGAGTCCCTTGGTCACTCTCGATAACTTGAGGTGTCCCGTATGCAGACATCAGTTTAGTAAGCGCCTTAATTGTGTATGCTTGATTTGCCTTTGGTACGGGATAGGCTTGCAGCAGTCCACTTACAGTGTCAACGCAGGTCAGGGCATATCTCGCCCCCTCAGACCGAGGGAGGGGCCCAATGTAATCAACCTGCCATCTCTGAAGAGGACTATATCCTCTAGCAATGTGGGATGTTGTTTCAGGCAACGGTCTCGGTCTCATCTTTGAGCAAGCATCGCAATCCTGACATGCTTGAACGATATCAGATAGTTGTACAGGCAGCCCCCATGCTTTAGCAGCTGCCCACATTATCTTCTGTCCAGCATGCCGTAGCTTCTGATGTAACCAACGGGCAATATTTTCAGATTGTGAATTCTCAATCCATCGGATTCGGGCCAGTGTGT
Source organism: Coturnix japonica (assembly GCF_001577835.2). Lineage (NCBI taxonomy): Eukaryota > Metazoa > Chordata > Aves > Galliformes > Phasianidae > Coturnix > Coturnix japonica. The sequence goes on along the minus strand of NW_015439861.1, from coordinate 8,605 downwards.
CAGCTTCATCGTTTCCTGGTGACTGCAGGGGTTGATGACCAGAGACATGGTAGACACATACTGTCCTGTGTTTGACTGTATTCCAAATGTCTACCCACAAGTTTTTACCCCAGATCGGTTGGGCGTGGATAGTCCATTCCTGGGTAGCCCATTGCGTAATCCACAGAGTGAGCCCCCGGTACACAGCCCAACTATCTGTACAGATGTTCAGGACGCCGTCACCAGGTTCTTTAGTTATAACCATCCACACGGCTCGCAATTCTGCCCATTGGCTGCTTTGACCATCCCCCTCATCAAACCAGATGGTCTCAGTAGAGGGATGGTATGCTATTGCTCGCCACATGCTTGGGTTGCCTCTGCTGGACCCATCCGTATACCAGGCATCTTCAGGAATAGGATATCTTCCTTCCTGAACGGGACTCTTCTCTGGTGGAGCAACCATCGGTTCTTTTGATGTATCACTGTGATACGTCACTGGGCCTAGGATCTTCTGTAGTTCTTCTTTAAGTGGAGATGAAGACAGACTGCTTCTCTGGCTTAGATAGGCGACCCATCGTGCCACCGTTTGTGCTTGGGCCACCCCCGTCTTAGGAAGGTGAGTCAAATCTCTCACCCACCCCTGGATTGGTAATGAAGTCTTAACTATGACCTCTGCTGTTTGCGTTATCGGCTCTACTGCTTGTAATGCCGAATAGGCAGCCAATAACTGTTTCTCAATCATGCTATATCGTTCTTCTGCTCCGTGCCAAACCTGAGACCAGAATCCAATGGGGGGTTCGAACAGAACTCTGGCGTTGTCACAGGCCCCAGCCAAAACCATCTTGAGTAACATGAACATCTAGTTCAGCTGGGAGGGTCGGATCAAATATACCCAACGCCTGAGCTTGTTTAACTGCCAGTTTTGCCTGTTGGAAAGCATCCTGTTCTATCTTTCCCCAATTCCATGATTGACCCTTCTTTGTAAGCTTGTATAATGGCCTTAATAGCTGAGCTAAATGAGGTATAAAGGAGCGCCAATACCCCAATATACCCAAACATTCTTGCAATTGTTTTGATGTTGTAGGGACTGGAAACGCTTGGACTTTATCTACTACCGCACTGGGTAGTACTTTGGTTTTCCCGGACCAAATTACTCCCAGGAATTTTACAGATAGCCCCGGACCTTGCACCTTCTGTGGGTTTATAGCCCACCCTCTTTTCTGCAGGTAAGCTATCAACAAATCTGCTGCTTGTCTCACCGCCTCTAACGAATCGGATGTTAACAGGAGGTCATCAATATAATGATATAAATTGACATTATTTGGCTTTTCCCACTTAGCCAGATCACGTGCCACTAAATTATGACAAAAAGTGGGCGAATGTACGTACCCTTGGGGTAGGACCTGGAAAGTCCATTGCCTCCCTTCCCATGTAAATGCAAACTGATCTTGCGATTCTTCACTGATTGGAATACTGAAGAATGCATTCGCCAAATCCAAGACACAGTGATATGTTTTGATTTCCCTGCTTAGTGTGTCCATTAGGGAGGCAATATTGGGTACAGCCGCATGAACAGGTGGCGTGACCTTATTTAATTCCCTGTAGTCTACTGTCATCCTTCATGTTCCATCCGGCTTTTGCACTGGCCATATTGGGGAGTTGTATGGGCTATGTGCAGGCCTTATAATACCCACTCTTTCTAATTCCTGCACCGTCTTTGTTATTTCATCCTGCCCACCCGGGAGTCTGTACTGTTTTACATTAGTAATCTGGCATGGCTTCGGCAGACAAATAGGCTCATGTTTTGCATGGCCTCTCAATATTGTCTGAATTGCCCAGATACTAATGCATCTCTGCCACAGCTGGAACTCTCCCACTGTTGTATGGAGAGCCAGACCCCACAAGATATCAATTCCTAATATATACTCTGGAATTGG
>NW_015439861.1:0-5587 GCF_001577835.2 Coturnix japonica | reverse complement strand
CCACTATAAACTCCATGTCTTCACTATTAGGACACCCATATATAATACCCTCATCAAGTCATTTTACAACTCGGCAATCCTCGTCGCCTGAGCTTCCTATTACTGTCTGACTCACGCTTAGCTGCTTGGTGCGGACTACATTCTCGATAACTTCTATCTGCCACGCGGGTACTTCGGGCTGAACGACTTCTGAGACGGTCCAACAAAGAACTCGCCCGTGCCGTGGCCTTGGGGCTCAGTATTCGGGCGGGAAGGATGTGAAGAACATCCTCTACACTGTGCGGAGAGAAAGGTCCCACGCTGGAGTTTGTGCAAAGAGCCTCAGGAGAGGACCCGAGGCCGACCCCTAGATTTTGAGCGACGCATATAAATGGTCTGAGGAAGCGCTACACTCCAAACTGAGAAGGAGATCGTAGCCGTGTACTGAGGGGGGTTCGGGCTTGCATTTCTGAAGTAAGTTGGGACAGAGGTTCAGCTTCTTTCTAGCACCTCACATTGCCAGGTAATTAAACTGGATGTTTAAAGGACAGGTTCCCTCCACGCCATCATGCTACTTGATGCCACTGGATGTAAGTTGGATTTTCAGTTAATTTACTCAATGCGAGCTCGAATGGAAATACTCGAGCCCCCAGTCCTGGAATTCTAAAAGTGATACATGGACGTGGGCCTGAGAGGTAAAAAAAATGTTAAAAAATCCACGCTACAGAAGAGGTATTGCCCGTGCTAAAGAGGCACCACCATACAATGAGCTACCAGAAAACGAAAAAGAAATTTGCCCTGTCACAGTACGGATCATGTCGTATGTGTAAGTGAAGCATCGCAGTGGAAAGCTGCTGTATGGGAGCCCACATCATCGACAATAGTTTGCAGAAGCCACCGAAGCGTTAAAGGATATCAATCAATTCGCCCGAGGTAAAGGGCTGTTCAGCTGCGTGCTTTTAGATTGTTGGCCGTGAAGCGGTAGAGGTGGCCACAGCTGCTTCATCTTTATACTGATTCATGGATGGTGGCAAGATGCCTATTGGGTGGTTGCAACAGGTGGGAAAATTGATAATGTGCAACGAAAGGGTGACTGTTGGGCGTGTGAGTGTGGAAGACATTGCTGCCGAATAAGGAACATGTGGTAAGGTGCGCCATGTAGATGCTCATGTGCTAAAAGTAATGGCTACTGAAATGACAGTAAAAATAACATTGCAGGTTGATGCGAGCTGGCCAAATTGAGGTGCCTCAAATAGATCTTGTGACTGGCAGAACAAGCGGGAATTTATCTCTAGCTTCGCGTGGGCCCATGAGAAACTTTCAGGTTCACTCAAGGAAGGATGCAAGCGTAGTAAGGTGTGCCAGAGACCGAGGGGTGTGGACTTAACTATGGACGCTATTTGCTCAAGTTATTCATGATTGATGAGAACATGCGCCATAATTAAACAAGCCAAGAGGGAGAAAACCTATTTTGGGGGGAAGGGCGATGGAAAAGTATTAGAATATGGAGAGGCATGCAGGTTGATTATATCCTGTGCCACGTATCTGCGCAATGGTCACGTTATGTATCACATGGTGGAGGCAACCACTGGGTGGCTCGTAAACATACGCAGTACCCATGCTACCGCCCGAAACACCATATTAGGGTTGGAAAAGTCAAGTCCTGTGCGCGGCATGGCACTCCAGAAAGAATTGAATCAGATAATGGGACCTCATTTTAAAAATTCCCTGTGTACACTTAGAGGCCAAAAATCATGGCATTGAGTGGGATTTACCATATTCCCTATCATGCACCAGCTTCTTGTTAAGATTGAACGATTCAATGGGTTGTTAAAACTATGTTGAAAGCAATGGGTGGCGGAACGTATAAAAATTGGGAGAACCATTTAGCAGAAGCCACCTGGTTGGTCAACACTCGGGATCTAGTAATCGTAATGTCCTAACCAATCCAGCTCCCTACGTACCGTGGAGGGAGATAAGGTTCCTGTAGTACACATAAAGAGTGTGTTGGGAAAAACAGTTTGGGTCCTTCCAGCGTCTGGAAAGGGCAAACCTCTCCGGGGTACTGTCTTTGCCCAGGGACCTGGGTGCACATACTGTGGGGTGATGGACAAAAATGGGAATGTTCAATGTGTACCACAAGGGAATTTGATGTTGGGGGAGTGCAGCCAATGATTTTCCTGTAAATATATAGGTAGAGTCTCAGAAAATATTTCAATTAGGTACAGAATAGTTCAATTAGGTATAGGACTTAAGATAGAGTGGATTAATGTTAAGGAAACACTTTTTCTCTATATACCTTAATTAGGCATTCTGTAAGCAAGTTTTCCATCTGGACTCTATACTGCACTGGCCATGCATGTGTAGAGCACACATGGAAAGAAGTATAAGTCAAAAGGAAATGCTGTGGTGGCTGGGAAAGGATGAGTGCACCTTGATGTGGGGGACGCCCTACTAGCACTGCCTTTCCCTGTCTACCGCTGACATGTTTTCCTTTTTCTGGCAGTTTTTGCCATTTTTCCAAAATTATATAAATAGTAGGTTAGGTTATAGAGTTTTGTTCTCAACTTAGGGATTTGTATGGAATAAATATAAATTGTTGAGAAAAATAAGGTTGCTGATTATTCACAATTATACATATGAGTGTGTATGTATGTATAAACATAATGTAATGATGTAGAAATAGGGTGGAATGTCCATGGTTTAATAATTTTGTATATTTGATTTTGCTATCAGTATTCCACATCATAACATCATATTAAGCATGAATAATTTTACTGATCTGCAACTTACAGAAGAAGACTACATCTCCCAGGGAACAACACGATAGGTCACGGGACCTGGACTCTAGTATTAACTCTGTCGCAGACAGACTGACGTCTTTCGAGTTCTGGCGTTCAGGGGTGTGTGGGAGCCTTACCGTTCGCCTAGATTCACAGTAGGCCTCTCGTTACGGACTCATTCTCTCTCCTATTTTGCTTGATTCGTTTAGCTCAATTTTTCAATTATATTGTATTATATTGTGTTATCCTGTATTTCGATATAGTATTTAGTAAAATAAGGGTTGCCTCCTTAGATCGTTGCCCGCTGTTTTCTTTTTCTTAATTAATTTTTTTCCTTTCGGCTAGGGCCCCTCCGGGGCCTACGGCCCCTGTCACGGGCGCAGGTGGATTTTTGTGCAAACCGTGACAAGGAGAAACCCAAGGCCAACCCCCGGGACTTTGGAGTCGAGCATATAAAGGGTCTGAGGAGTGCTACACTCCAACTGAGAAGGAGATCTTAGCTGCGTATGAGGGGGTTCGGGCTGCTTCCGAAGTAGTCGGGACTGAAACACAGCTCCTTTTGGCACCTCGACTGCCAGTGCTGAACTGGATGTTCAAAGGACAGTTTCCCTCCACATCATGCTACTGATGTCACCTGGAGCAAGTGGATTACGCTGATTACACAGCGAGCGCGAATGGGAAACCTCAATCGTCCAGGAATCCTAGAGGTAATCATGGACTGGCCTGAAGATAAAAAGTTTGGAACATCACCAGCAGAAGAGGTATCACGTGCTAAAGAGGCCCACCCATACAACGAATTACCAGAAAATGAAAAGAAATATGCCCTATTCACAGACGGATCATGTCGCATTGTAGGGAAGCATCGCAAATGGAAAGCTGCTGTGTGGAGCCCCACACGACAGGTTGCAGAGGCCACTGAAGGTAAGGGAGAATCAAGTCAGTTTGCAGAGGTAAAAGCTGTCCACTGGCCTTAGATGTGCTGAACGGGGGAGAGGTGGCCAATGCTGTATTTTATACTGACTCATGGATGTGGCAAATGCCTTATGGGGGTGGGTTACAGTCGGTGGGAACAAAAATAACTGGCAACGGAGGGGAAAATCTGTTTGGGCCGCTTGAACTATGGAAGGACATTGCTTCCCGAACAAAGAATATGGTTGTAAAGGTGCGTCATGTGGATGCACATGTGCCCAAAAGTCGGGCTACTGAAGAACAACAAAACAACCATCAGGTAGATAAAGCTGCTAGAATTGAGGTGGCTCAAATCGACTTGGATTGGCAGAATAAGGGCGAATTATTTCTAGCTCGATGGGCTCATGAGACCTCAGCATCAAGGAAGAGACGCAACATATAAGTGGGCCAGAGACCGAGGGGTGACTTAACCATGGACGCTATTGCGCAGTATTACATGATTGTGAAACATGTGCCATAATAAACAAGCCAGAAGGATGAAACCTCTCTGGGAGGAAGGGCGATGGCAAAAGTATAAATATGGGGAGCGTGGCAGGTTGATTAATATCACCTTGCCACGATCTCGCAGTGGAAGTCTTATGTACTCACTATGGTAGAGGCAACCACTGGGTGGCTTGAAACATACGCGTACCCCATGCAACTGCTCGAAACACCATATTAGTCTTGAGAGAAACAAGTCCTGTGGCGACATGGCACCCCATGAAAGAATGAATCTGATAATGGGACACATTTCAAAAATTCTCTTATAAATACTTGGGCCAAAGATCATGGCATTGAGTGGATTTATCATATCCCTACCATGCACCAGCTCTTGGTAAAATTGAACGATATAATGGTTGTTGAAAACTATGTGAAAGCAATGGGTGGTGGAACATTTAAGCACTGGGAGAAGAAATCTGGCAGAAGCCACCTTGGCTGGTCATACTAGAGGATCTGTCAATCGTGATGGTCCTAGTCAATCTAGCCCCCTACACACTGTAGAAGGAGATAAGGTCCCTGTTATACATGTAAAGAACATGTTGGGAAAAGCTGTTTGGGTCCTTCCAGCTTCTGGAAAGGGCAAACCTATCCGTGGAACTGTCTTTGCCCAGGGACCTGGGTGCACTTGGTGGGTAATGCAGAAGGATGGGGATGTTCAATGTGTGCCACAAGGGAATTTGATGTGGGGAGTGCAGTCCAATAATTTTAGTATCATATATATTATATATATTGTTTGCATGTGTAGTGTATTTTAGTTATTATAGTTGTACATTTAGTTATGTTACATGCAATTCTACTATTTAGCTATCACAATTTTACATACGTGTATATATATGTATATATATGTATATATATATTTACCATGATGTAATAATGTAGAATAAGGGGTGGAATGTCATGGTTTTGTAATTTTGTAATTTGCTTCAGTATTCCACATCATAACATCATGTCAAGTATGGATACTTCTGTTGAATGTGCAGTCCACAGAAGAAGACTACATATCCCAGAGAACAACAGGAGTAACAATAAGTCACGGGACCAGGACTCTATATAATCTCGTTCCCAGGCTGGAGTGCCCTCCTTCTTCTCTCGAACTTCTCGGAGAGTGGGAAGCGTTCCAGCCGTGTCGCCTAGAGTTCACAGTAGGCCTCTCGGTTTTCGGAGACTCTCTCTCTGTTTCGTTCGATTTTGTTAGCCTTAATTATATTATTGTGTTATCTTGTATTTCGATATCATATTTAGTAAAATAAGTTTTTCCTCCTTAGATTGTCACTGTTTTATCCACTCCCCTTTTCCTCCTCCTTTCCGGGCCCCGGGGGGGGCGTGGGGTGCTTCCCCTGTCACGGGCATAGGTAAATCTAAGTAACCCGTGACAC
>NW_015439860.1:0-8500 GCF_001577835.2 Coturnix japonica | reverse complement strand
AGTCCAAAACTTATAGATGGGCAGCCTCATCAACACAGCTGCANCACTCTCCAGTCTGAGCACAGTGCCCTCCGGTCCGAGCACGACCATTCTCCAGTCCGAGCACGGCGCCTCCGGTCCGACGCACGACGCTTGCTCCAGGTCCGGAGCACGGCGCCCTCCGGTCGAGCACGACACTCTCCAGTGCCGAGTTACAGCGCCCTCCGGTCCGAGCATGACATCTCCAGACTGAGCGCGATGCCCTCCGGTCCGAGCACGACACTCGTCCGAGTCCGAGCACAGCGCCTCCGGTCCCGAGCATGACACTCTCCAGACTGAGCGCGATTACCCTCCTCCGAGCACAAACACTCTTCAGTCTGCTGCATTAATTGCCCTCCATTCCGAGCTAACGCTCTTCAGACAAATGAGCACAATGCCCCTCCAGACCGAGCACAACACTCTTCAGTCCGAGACTAATGCCCTCCGGTCGAGCACGCACGCTCTCCAGTTGCCGAGCACGGCGCCCTCCGGTCCGAGCATGACACTCTCCAGACTGAGCGCGATGCCCTCCGGTCAGGCATGAACACTCTCCAGACTGAGCGCGATGCCCTTCGGTCCGAGCACGAACACTCTCCAGTCCGAGCACAGCGCCTCCTGTGTAAGTTGCGTCGATCTCCAGAGTCAAACATGACTCTATTGCTCGTGTGTACACTGACTCAAGGCGACTACAACGCCCTCAAAGCCAGTCGCAGCAACCTCCGGTCTGTGTACGACGAGCTCCTGTCTGACTTACGACGCTCTCCAGTCTGAGCACCGACGCCCTCCAGTCTAGTTTATAACGTCCTCAGGGCGGAATGGGACACCCCTCAAGTCTGAACCGTATGTACTCCAACTTAACCAACCACCGGGGGCACCAGATCAATGTTGGTTGCCGGTAAGAGGGCGAAAAACAAAAACTAGGTTTCAACTATCAGATAGAGAAATGCAGAATGGAGTTAGAAAGAGCGGGAGGGTGAGTTAGGAGAAGCAGGACTCAGGAGAGCAGGGGACTAGGAGAAGGCAGGGGACTCAGGAGGTCAGGGGATCAGGAGAGCAGGAGGAGTCAGGAAGACCAGAGGGAAGTCGGCGGAAGCAGAGGTTGTTAGAGCAGTATAAGAAGATGTTAGGAGGAGGAGAAGAAAGTCAGAGGAGCAGAGAAAGTTGGAGAGAGAAAGTTAGGAGAGAGGAAGAGGAGGAAGGTCGCCTGGAGGAAATAACACAAGCGTCAGAGTCAGGGTCCGAGTCAGACGAGGAGCCAAAGCTAAATTTTCTTTACGAGGAATTTTCTCGAGTCAAACTTATAGATTGGGGCAGACCTCATCAACACAGCTGCCAACATTAAACCGAGACTCTTTTGATAGAGCAAAAGGTGAGCCAAAGTATTACGACCATTATTGATCGTCTTTTAACACTGAGTGAAATTCGAAGATCTGAGAAAGGATTCACACCTGTCAGCCAAAAGAAAATATGAGTCAACTTGGTTACTTTCGTGCTGGACCAATGGTGCCAACAGTGCGTGGCTCGATGGCAGTGAAGCTCGCCAAACTGGGTGCATTCCAGGGACTCAGTGTGGACAGAGATAGGACATGCCAAATCGGGTCCTTACACCCTCTTGGAAGCGGATTGTTATAGCGGTAAGAGATAATTCCCTTTTTAAACGGGGACTTGGAGCTGGAGAAAAGAAATGGGACTGATATGGAGAAAGGTATCCAATTTTTGAGAGAAAGGGCTCTGGTTGGAAAATGCTCTACAGCCCCCAGTTCAATCAGTAACAATCCAAACCAATTACGATGGATCCCCGCCCGCTTCGCTCAATACGACCGACCAATGTAGGAGAGATGCCATCGTTCTCTGGCCTTACCTGGCTCCCTCCGCTACTTGAGCCCTCAGTCGCTGCGTATGTAGCCTTGGAGTTGCCACGCTGCCGTTGAAGAGCGCCTCATTAGGCTTTAGGTGCTGAAGTCTGGGCCACGCACACTGATCCGCGGCCGCTCATAGCAACGTCGCGCGCGTGTTATCTAGTTCGCGCAAGACCCTAGGATGCACTCATCCTTCTACTGTGGGGGCACTATCTTCCAAATAGACTGGAGATCCGATGCGTAATAGCACGGTGCCCCTCCGTCGCGGCGATATGGTCGTCTCAGAAACCTGCGCTCGGGTGTCCTTCCCGCTTTTCTACCTCACTGTAAGACAGTCAGGGATATATAAGTTCGTGCAATTAGAAAGTTCCACTGTATCTCGACTGGCGTGGCGCCTCAGGTAGATTATAGTCTGTACATTCGAATTATTTAATAGAGCGCTTACAGAAGTTAAGCTTAATTACACTCATTCCATAGCTGTATCTCGATTTTTCGGTACCTCCTGAAGGGTGCGCGCTGCGAGCGCCATGATTGTTCAACGCTTAGTGCGCGCGTCATATAGAGTGCGACCACGTCATGCCATATCTGAGAATAGATATCTTTTCGGCAGGTTAGCGTTCGATGCACCTGGCATATGTATCTGGACGGATGATCAGTGTGCGCCTCGTAGTGGGAGGCCTTTCTTGTCTATAACTCGCTATACGAAACACAATACTCCCTACGCGCTGTTTTATGGGGTTTACCGTTTCTGGCATCTGCACTCAGCTCCTGTCCTGGCGTAGAATAGACTGTTAGTATCGCGGTAGCTCTTTCGCTAGCCCTGGTCCATCGCAATCTCCTGAGTAGACACACTCTGACATAGAAGTTTCTTGATCGCGCGCGAGCGTGTTAAGATAAGTACAAACTCGATAATCAGTGATCCTGTCCACTGTCCTCCGAAGCAACCGTCCTATATACGAGATAAGAAGCCGATTCCGAGCTATATGCGCTGTACGATGATTGTCGCACCCTCCAACTTAATGCGTAAGAGAGATAGAGTTGTTCTACACAGTGGCTGCACCACGCAGTGAACGCAGTCCGGCACCACTTCGATTTGCGATTGTGAGAAGGACATTCTCTGATGTGCATCCTCTCGCCAGACCTCGTCAGATACCTGGAGTGTTCCTTTGCGATTGGAACTCTCTCACGGAATGCGGCGCGTAATCTGATGATATTTGTGACGTATGTGACGTGAGTGTAAGTAGTCTCTTAGCTCAGGTAATATCTGTGCGTAAGAGTGAGAGATATCTCTACATGTGCCACTCCTCACTTCGGCACTTAGGACACGACTCTGGAACATAGTAAATGTATGCATGCTCACTACAAATATGCCAAAAAAAATAACCATCGACCGCGTTTCAGGACCCCACGATGTTATCAACTTGTGTGTGAACAACAGGTGGTGTGTGCGCGAGAGCGCGTGTGGGACGCTGCAGTTCCAGTTGCGCAATCATGCGCATCAAGTTTCCAGTCACGGAGGTTTAAACAATAGAGGGGCCCTTGCCCCCAGCCAGTGTGAGTGGGCGGCGGAATGGGAGGGCATCGGGTACGCGTACTTCCGATGGCTGGAGCTTGGGGTACTTGGGACTTGTGTCATGGGACTTTAGAAGTGTGGTGCTTTGCAGCAACTCATTTCTTGCACCACAGAAGACGTATTAATAACACTTTGCTCACCAACTGCGGTATGGCGACCTGTAGACTGCGACTCCTTCATGTCCCTTTCAACAGTTCACACTCGTCGCAACATCTCTGTAAACGTCACAATTTAATTCCATGGAGTGACTTGGGTTCCCAAGAATGACTATGTTTGGAGGCCGAAAATAGGCCCTTCAGAGATATATGCTTTTCGTATTATATGCAAACATTAGCGGAACCGTCCTCCAGGTCTGCTCATAGCCCCCCGTTGCCCAACTGAGCCGATACCATGCCGTCCCGCTGAACAGTATTTCCAGAGAGCGTTATAGCGCCGCATATCTCCTGCATATATCAGTCCTTCGCCAATGATCAGAATCTTACTCACACCGAAAATCACTTATGTGCCCGATGTTACTCATGTGGACTACGTAGGGGAGTCTTCCATGCAATACCCAAAAAAGCAGCAATAAAATAAAAAAGATCGATGGTCTCAAGACGCATCGTCCGCAGCAATAGATACGCACTTTCCATGGTTAAAAACTGGCGAATGCACACTAATTGTGACTGGTCCAGAGGCTCCTGTATTACCTGGGAATCGACAATGTCACTACTCCCCAGAAGACGTCTTTCGGAATGGGGAACCTTTTATAGGTTACCACAAAAGCGGTCATCACGCATCTTTCTTGCAGATACTCGGATGAGGCTCCGTCTCTGTGGCGTGGTATCAGTATGGCTGCCTCTGTACCATACGAACAGTCGCCAAGATTGTGCGTGAAGCAGTGCTGGTCCAACTTTCCCCCTATCATCAGCTCATCCTCGCGCCCTCTGGTTCCCTATGCCCCAAGTTGATCTTCTGCTGTGGGGGTTGGACTCGCTCCACCCCAAGGTGCTACTAATGACTTGATTACAGTGTGCCAGATCATCTTCATAATTGAGGCTCTTTCTGCCGTAGCGGCACCGTGGCACACCGTACTAACTATACAATACTTGAAATTCCTGCACTTCGAGATGCTAGATTGCGACTGACACCGTACGGATGCATACAAATGGTTCACAGACGCAGTTACGCACAATGGGACTCCATTGCTCCCCATTCCCGCTCCAAAGACGTACGCTCCTAGTCGCCAATTAGAGAAATCAGGGAGTGATTACGCATTGATTAGCTCGCACCTGTGTGCGTGCCCGTCGTGTCTTTAGCCGTATTGACCGCCTATTTGTGACGTCCGAGCCTCGCCCCATTATAATCATAGTGCCAGGTGGCCGATACCAGCGACCCACAGTGGTCATGCGACGAGCACAGATCCTCGGACGGTTGGGCTCTCGAACTGGGTATGTATATGTTTCTCATAGATTTACGTGGCCTTGAATGAAGTTACCCTCCATTAAGTGCGTGCTGTACCAGACGATGCTAGAACTCCCAGTATGAACTGGCAGTCAAAGAGGCTAGAGTGTGTATGCCACCATTGATATTGCTAGATGCCTTTCTTTTCCATCCCATTTGGCTGCAAAATGTAAGGCCACAGTTTGCTTTTACCTGGGAGTATTCAGTTACCTTGGAACGTTACCCCAGGGGTGGAAGGACAGCCCAACAATTTGCCATGGATTGATCCAAGCTGTATTTGAGCAACAGGGTAATGCACCTTGAACACTTTGCAGTATATTGTGACTTGGTAGTGTGGGGCTACAGCCAGCAGAGGTTTCCAAGAAAAGGGAAACAGATAATTAAATTCTTTGAAAAGCTTCTGTATGAGCCCCAACGACAAAGTTGCAGAGGCCATCCTGGAAGGTTAAAGGAGAATCAAGTTCAATTTGCCACAGAGGTTAAAGGCTGTTCAGCTGGCTTTAGTGTGGGCCTGAACGGGGAGAGGTGGCCAATGCTTCATCCTTAATACTATTCATGGATGTTGGCAAATGCCTTATGGGGGTGGTGCAACAGTTGGGAAAATGATAATGTTGGGGCACGAAAGGGTAACCTGTTTGGGCTGCGGAACTGTGGAAAGGACAATTGCTGCGCTCAGGATTAACACTCGTGACCCAAAAAACGACCGAATAGGAACTTGTTTCGATAAAGGTGGCATGTAGGTGCTCATGTGCCTAGAAGTGGCTTACCAGTGGAAGAACATAAAAATTAACCAATCAGGTGATCGAGCTGCCCAATTTGAAAGGATGGCTCACAATAGGACTTGGACTGGCAGAAACAGGGTGAATTATTCCATAGCTCGGTGGGCCCAGTGGAGATTCAGGGTCTCAAGGGAAGGGATGCAACATATAAGGTGGGCCAGAGACCGAGCAGGTGGACTTAACTATGGAGCTATTGCTCAAGTTTTATGATTGTGAACGCATGCGCCATAATGAAACAAAGCCAAGAGGATTGAAACCTATTTGGGGGAAGGGCGATTGGCAAAAATATAAATATGGAGAGGGCATGGCAGGTTGATTATATCACCTTGCCACGATCCCGCAATGGTAAGCTTATGTACTCAACCTGGTGGGGCAACCCACTGGGTGGTCGAAACATACGCAGTACCCATGCTTAGCCGCCGAACACCATTATTAGGGGATTGGAAAAGAAATATCCTGTGGCGGCCATTGGCACTCCAGAAGAGAATTGAATCAGATAATGGGACCCCATTTTAAAATTCCCTTGTACAACCACTTGGGCCAAAATTCATTGCATCGGAGTGGATTTACCATATTCACCATCATGCACCAGGCCTTCTTGGTAAGCACTTGAAGCGATTCTATATGAGGTTATTGAAACACTACTGTTGAAAGAACATGGGTGGCCGGAACGGATAAAAATTGGGCGAGAACCATTTAGCAGAAGGCACGTGTTGGTCAACACTCGAGGATCTAGTAATCGTTAATTGGTCCTAACCAAATCCAGCTCCCTACGTACCGTGGAGGGAAATAAGGTTCCTGTAAGTACACATAAAGACGTGTGTTGGGAAAAACAGTTGGGTCCTTCCAGCGTCTGGAAAGGGCAAACCTCTCGGGGATGAGTCGCCGGTACTGTCTTTGCCCAGGACCTGGGTGCACATGGTGGGGTGATGGACAAAATGGGAATGTTCAATGGTGTACCACAAGGGATTTTGATGTTGGGGAGTGCAGCCAATGATTTTCCTGTAATATATAGGAGAGTTTCTCAGAAAATATTTCAATTAGGACAGAATAGTGTCCATTAGGTAAGGACTTTAAGATTAGAGTGGATTAAATGTTAAGGGAAACACTTTTTCTTATATACCTTAATTAGGCATTCTGTAAGCAAGTTTTCCATTGGACTCTATATCCTGCACTGGCCATGCATTGTGTAGAGCACACATGGAAAAGAAGATTAGTCAAAAGAAATTTGCTGGGTGGCTGGGAAGGATGTGCCGAGTGCACCTTGATGTGGGGGACGCCCTACTAGCGCTGCCCTTTCCCCCGCTACGCTGAGACACTGTTTTTCCTTTTTCTTGGCAGTTTTTGCGCATTTTCTCAAAATAATAAAATAGTAGGTTTAGTTATAGAGGTTTTGTTTCAACCAACTGGATCCATTATGTCCGACGGCCTAGTCCATTAGGGATTTGTATGGAATCAATATATAATTGTTGAGAAAATAAGGTGCTGAATTATTCCCACAATTAAGAGCCTCGTTTATATTCATGAGCAGAGAGCTGGGCTGGCGTACGGCGCACTTGATTACGCTGGCTAGTGATGGTCGCTCGCCATAGTATCTTCTAGTGCAGCTCATAGTGTATGGTTACGTTACACTCAATAAAGAGCGAAGAGATCTCGCCTAGGTAGGTCCAATGCCTAGATCAGATATCGTGCGCGCCTCTCGCTCTCTATAGGCATGGATGGTGTCGTCAATCAGCCTAGATGACGTTTTAGCTCTCTCCTCTAGCTATCTTGACTACTAATTTCGACTCGCTTTAACTATTCGAATCGTCTTCTTGGTTCTATAAATCGTCGCGGTCATTTTCTGCGAATCGACAAGTACACACTACCTCCGCTACTAGATCATCGACCCACTACCTACGCAGACACCAACGATATTGTGCACCATGCCTTCACTCTGACCGTCTCACTGTGGCCCTGGCAAACTGCGTCGGACGGTCGAGTGAAGTGAGACAGATCGCAACAAGGATCGGACGGTTCACTAGGTCTCTCAAGGCGGCTCTATAATTACTTCACCCGTGCGCTGCAGCACACGCGCGCACGGTTGTAGCCTACCTGTTTGTGAACTACGCGCCAGAAATCGTACTAACGATGTGATCGTTTGGCGACACACCGGCGATATTTCCAAACTCATGAAACATATCATTAATAAAGCATGAATAATTTAAACATGAAAATACTGAGCAACTTAGCAGGCACGACTAAGCAGAGACTCGAACGTAGCCGTGCCGATCTATATAATCCGCGTCCATACTATCGGTATTCGCAGACGCCAGGCGAGATCATTGCACAACGACGACTAGTCGTATGTTCATCTCACTGGTTACGATCTACATGCTTATTGACCGCAGGATTAGAACCTACGACCGCAGCTTTCACGTACACTGATACGTCTTGCCGGCTCGGTTACGGGTCGCCACTCTCGTATGTAAACTCACTCGACCGCGCTTGCCATGTGAATGGCGGCCGCGTGGTAACTGAGTCACCGCTCGTGCTCACCGTGCCTCTCGCTCATACCGTAGCTACCACAGTAGGTACTCGATCTTTCCGTGGCTAGAAGTGCTCCTCGGTATCGGGCGTTCAGGGGAGTGTGTGGGGCCTTCAGCCGTTCGCCTAGTTCACAGTAGGCCTCTCGGGTTACGGGACTCATTCTCTCTCTATTTTAGCTTGATTCGTTTAGCTCCAATTTCAATTATATGTATTATATTGTATTATTCCTATTTCGATATAGTATTTTAGTAAATAAGTGTGCCTCCTTAGATCGTTGCCGCTGTTTTCTTTTCTAATTA
>NW_015439859.1:16610-41000 GCF_001577835.2 Coturnix japonica | reverse complement strand
GGGGTCCTTAAATGGGGGGACCCTATAATGGGTGCGATCCGCGTGTGTCTTAAAAATGGAGCTCTCTTAAATGTTGGAGCGTCCTAAGTGTGGGGACTTTCAAGATGTGGTTTTCATGCCATAAATGACCTGTCGAGTGCATCAGCGCAGGAGCTGCAGGAGGCAACCCTGTAAAAAGGGGGGGTACATATAATGGGTGGTCCATAAATGGGGTAGGCTTGAAATTTGGGGGGGTGTCCTAAATGGGGGGGAGGGCTTTAATACGGGGGGTCCCTTAACTGAGGTTATCAAATGCCAATTAAATGACTTGGAGAGGGCACATAAGTGTGGGTGGCGAGTGTTGGGGTGTTCTTAAAGAGAAGGCTTGCATAATAATTGGGGGGAGTTCCTTGTAATGTGAGGTTAGTGTTCCTAAAATGGGGGTTATTGTCTTTAAATATGGGGAGCGGGTCTTAAATGGATAGGGTCCTGTAAATACGAGGTGGCTAAAATGGGGGACCCATATAAAATGGGGATTAGCTTAAAGATGGGGGTAAGTCCAATAAAATGGGGGGAGTCCTTAAATTGGGGGACAGGCTGTAAATGGATCAGAGCCATAAAGACCTGGAGAGGCAGGTTGGGAAGGTGTCCTTAAATAAGGGAGGGTCCTTAAATGGGGGGTTCCATAAAATGGGGTGGTGTTCCATAAATCTGAGGCGAGGGAACCAATAATGGGTGGGAGGGGTTAAAATGGGGGTTTCTAAGAAACAGGGGAGGACATCATTAAATGGGGGGGGTCAGATGAGGGCGACATTGAACATGGAGTGTCTTTTAAATGGGGGGGGCTTTAAAATGGAGGAGTCCTTTAAACTGGGGGGGGATCCATATAAATGGGTAGGGGTCGATTAATGTGGGGGAGACACAATTGGCGCTTAAAAAGTGCGGGTTTAAATGTGAGCGTTAAAATGTGATGGTCCTTTAAATAAGGGGATCATTAATTTGTGGGTTCCTTAAATGGGGACCCTATAATGGGTGGGGGTGTTAAGTGAGGTCTTTAAATGGGGGGTTCATTTAAATGGGGCGGGGGGTTCTTAAATGGAGGGGGACATTGAAATGGGGGTGTCTTTAATGGGGGAGCTATTAAACTTGGATGGCTTCCTTTAAATTGGGGGTATCCATATAAATGGGTAGGGGTCCATTAATGTGGGGGGGACCATAAAATGGGGGGGTCTTAAAAGGGGGGGTTTAAAATGGGAGGAGTCCTTTAAATGGGCGGGTCTGGGTGTCCTTAATGGGAGACCCTACATGTATGTGTGACGTAAACGATGATGGTCCTTAAATGGTGCGTCATTAATTTGTGGGGTCCTTAAATGGGGACCCTATGCGTGGGGCGAAATGGAGGAATATAATGGGGGTCGCATTAAATGGTGGTGTCGATTTGGGGGTACTGATTGTGATATCATTTTCCCCACTCTCAGCGTTATAATTTCCCGGGGGATGGTCTTAAGCGATGAGAGCTGCCGCGAGCAGCTCCAGAAAATCCAGATCATATTCCTCTGCCCACAAATAGCACGCGTACATGGGTGCATCCTTGGCGGAGGGCACGCTATGGCGCAGACAGTTATGGTTCTGGGACTAGGGGCTGGGGCTTGTATATCTGGGCAAAGTTGTAATCGAATGGTAAATTTAATATCTGGGCGGTCGAGGGGCATTATGGGGCACAGGTGACGTTTATGGGGGGCTCTATCGGCTGGGGAGTAGGCAGCCGATTGGGGGGCAGCTATGGGCTGGGGGGCAGAGTTATGGCGGCATTGGGGCAGTGTATGGGGCCTTGGGGGGATGGGGGCATTGAGGGTGGTCTGAAGGCAAAGCGTTTTGGTCACGACTCAGATTTTTGAACAGTACCAAATCGTTTCATTATCAAGTTCTTTCACATCCCTTCTATTACCTTCACAAAGTTTTCATTTACTAACATTTCCCCATCCCCCTTTACAACTCTTCCCAACCACCTTATACATTCAACAAAGCATTCTACAACACTTTTTCAACTGTCCATGCAGTGCACATATCCAATCAGGCTGTGAGACTCTTCTTCTCCTTGCAAGGATGTCCTTGGCTTCTCATGCTTGTTGTATCTTGCTTTCCACAGCTGCTTGCTCTGAACAGCTTTTCATGTATTCCCACAGTCTGGAGCAGCATTCATAGGGGACACACGAGCAGTATATGGAGGTTGGCAGTTATCAGTGGCACAGGGCAGTTATGAGGGTTTGGAGCATCTTACGGAGGGGCTCTGAGGGGCTGTTGATGGGGGATTGGGCAGTTATGGGGGGCTGAGGAGGCAATTGCGTGACCCCATACCTGGCCCCATACCTGACCCCATAACCCTATACTTGACCCCATGACCCCATAAGTGGCCCCATAAGTGACCCAAAGTGACAGCTATCTCCCCATAGCCCCATCACTGACCCCATAAGTGACCTCATTAGTGACCCCATAAGTGACTCATATTTCCCCATACCTGACCGCATACCTGACCCACATCTCCCCATACCTGACCCCATACCTGACCCCATATCTGACCCCATAACTGACCCCATAAGTGACCCATAAGTGATCTCTATCTCCCTATAGCCCCATAACTGACCCCATAACCCCATACCTGATCCCATACCTGACCGCATACCTGGCCCCATAAGTGACCCCATACCTGACCCCACAACCCCATACCTGACCCCATAACAGACCCCATAACCCCATACCTGACCCCCATCTCCCCATAGCTGCCCCATAGATGTCCCCATAGCTGCCCCCATAGATGACCCCCATCTCCCCATACCTGACCCCATAACTGGACCCATAAGTGACCCCATATGTGACCCATAAGTGACCCATAAGTGATCCATATCTCCCTATAAGTGACCCCATACTTGAACCCATAAGTGACACATATCTCAAAATATGACACATTGTTTCCAGAATACCTGTCTTCCTCTACAAAATAATGACATTAACAGCAGAATTATCCATTTCTGACAAATTTTAGACATATTTCACACGAATATCAATACTTACACCAGAAAAAATGTGTTCTCTCTTAGGTATCACTCTTGAATCTTGCAAAAAATTCATTTTCTTACCAATACAAAGCTTGTCATCATTACAAGTAGCATTTTCTACCCAAAAAAGTAGATATTATTCCCAAAAGAAGATATTTTCTCTAGAAAATGATGCACTGTAGCATTATAGGATGCATTTCTACCAGAATACCCGTTTTCCTCTACAAATTATGGACATTTCCACCCAAAATGACAGTTTCTGTTAAAATTTTTACCATTTACACATGAATATCACCACTTCTTCCAGAAATAAAAGTACACTCTTAGGTATCACTCTTCATCCTTGCAAAACTATGGTTTTCTTCCCAAACTAATGCTTTTCATCCCTACAAATAGCAATTTCTCCCTAAATTACTGGTTTTCATCCTCAAAAGAAGACAGTTCCTCTAAAAAATGAATATTTGCAGCATAATATGATACATTGTTTACAGAATAACTCTTTTCATCTAAAAAAGAATGACATTTCCAACAGAAATATCCAACAGAAATTTGCAATAGAAATATAACACACTAGAGAAGTGAGAAGTAAAAGAAAATGTAAAACAGCATTCCCCACTGTCTTCTACCTCCTCCTCCAGAGGGGGAATAAATGCTTGAAGGCTAAGAAGAAGCTTCTGAAATCCAACTTTCAGTTGAAAAAGAAAAAAGAAAAAAAAAAAAACAAACGAACAAAGAGCTGTAGGAAGAGAAACAAACTGAACTAGCAAAGTGCCGCACCAAAGAAATCAAAAGCTAAGAGAGAAGTGGATGTACCAAAGGTCCAGGTACATTGTGTACCTCAAGCAGCACAGAGAAACAGGGAAAGGATTCTCTCCCATATACTTAATCATAGCAGTATTTTCCTCTCTAAAGTCAGTTCTCCCAGATGTAAAGTCAATATCACTCATTGCTCAACTCCAGCCAGCAGCAGGTCCTTTTCTGAGCCGTCTTGACGGAGCTCATTCTGATCTGACATGGAGAATCAGTAGAGCTCTACTCACAGAAGCCTCCACAGCATTCCCCTACCACCAAAACCCTGCCATGTAAAACTAATTGACAAAAGGAAGCAGAAGATAAGACACAAGAACTGGAGATGCCAATGGCCCAAATACTTAGCATCTCTTACAGAAACTTAAATAATTTAAATTTACATTCTGGAAGGCTTAAGAAGTTTTCTTTGCTAAGGGATGCTTAACTAACCACCTACAGCCCCAAAGTCAGCAGGGACCTGGATTCTCCGCCCATGATGAGTTATGTGGGTTCTACAATGAGTGAAAGTCATATTATTTCTTACGTAAACTTGATCTAAAGATCAGTGGTTCAGGTTCTTCCCATGGTACAGAAAGCTTCTGTCTACCTCCAAAACACCAATACAAACAATCTACAAACTGCGTAAAGTAGTGTCCTAATTTCAACCAAGACAGTGTTCATAGCATACCAATGTTTTGGTTGTTATTCTGTGATGATTTTTCTGGGCCAGGCTGCTCACCAGTGAAGAAAATCCACTACTCAGCATCTGGGCAAGGGGCAGAGCAAGCATGTGGCTGACCCAGGAAAACTAACCTGATTTACATAAGGGATCATTCCATGCCTCATGATGTTATACAGAAGTCTGTAAAGCTGTGGGGAGCTGGTTGGGGTTACATTGCTTTTCAGGGATTGACTGTGTTTTGTTTGGCAGATGTTGAGTAATTGTCCTGAGGGTATATTGTTATGATTGCATTTTCCTTCTTTCCCTTTTCTTTTGTAGTCAATACAAAAAATGAATAAATTAAGTTTTTATTTTAACACAAGTTCTACTTCTTTCCCAGTTACCACAACAAACTGTGTAGTGATCAGCCACCTGCTAAACAACTTCTATTTTGTAAAGCAAAAATCACTCAAAATTGATGTCTAAGAAAAAAATACACTGTTTTCTATTGATGAGGGACCATTTATAAGTTCTCATATACTATCCTGTAAATCTGAGATCATTCTTCCCATTTTCAAAATTCAGTAGAATTTGTTTATATCTAGAAATGATTAAATTTCAGATGAAGCAAATATGTATCATAGAAATGTGTTGTATTTCTAATATCACTGTCTAGTTTTATGGAAAATAGATTTTTTTATGGAAAATGCACTTACATGTAGATGTAAACTTGTGAGATTTGCCAATTTTAGATATAAATGGTAGTACTGTCCACTTTATGGGGATCACTTGCTCTCAAGAGCAGTATCATAAAATTCTGGGTAAATTTAACTATTTATATTGAGTTGTTAATGTACAGCATATTACGCAAAAACAGAATCCTGCTATGGCTCTTTTGGGTGTTTTTGTGAGCAGTAATGCAATTCAGTTCAAAGATCCAAGACAGCTGGATGATTGTCCAAGTCTTTTGCCTTGCCTGCACCCACATCAAATGAAGAGGAACTGTCTTGGCCTGCAGTTGCTCTGAAAAGAATGCTTCCAATTTTATTTCTATATAACTATGAGAGATAGAAATAGTACAAAACATCATTTGGGCACATGAAGATTTTGTTTGACCTTCATGACTGGCTCCCAAGAGAACCTCTCAGTCAACATCATAAACAGTCCAAAGTCAGTATTTCAGAAATCCAGGGAAGCAGTTTTCCTGATGCCCCAATTTCTTATTTCACCAATAATCAGGATCTAAATAATTTTGCATTTGCTATGGCCAAGACTGCATCCAACAAACTTCTCTACTCATGAACAGCAAGCCTAGCAGTGCACTTCCATTGATAGGCTGTCTTAACATATGTGTCAGGAAGTGATCTACCATACACTCCGGGAATGTTCTGTGATGTTTAAAGACTCTGTTATATTTTATTGCAGCTAAGGCATTATAACTTGAATTCCCTCTCTAGAATAAGGGCTAGTAAATGCAAGACTATCTCTAAATGGTCTTCATGCATTTGGCAGTTCATAAAAGACTCTTAACAGGATGTCAGTCCTATTAGCCTTGTCTCACCCCATTTGGTGGATTTCAAGGGAGATAAATCTTTTTCTGTATCCTGAGTTGTGATTTCCCTATTTAGCAAGGGTCTCAATAATCCAAAACTCAGGGAAATACTACAAATCATTTTATCGAGAGCTTTTGTAACAACTAACACTCTACCTAGATGTAACATTTTCTCATGAGCAATAATAGTGTTACATGCAAGACAACAATAAGCAACAGCTACAAAAAAAGAGCAAAAGAACATAGGAAATAGGGAGAGACACATAAAAACAAGCAGATATACAGACACGGAAAAGCAGTTCATCTGCCCTCAATACAGCTAAGTGTAGTGGTGCTGATCTTTGGTACTGTTGTTTCATTCATGACTGTGGAGATCAGCTGATGATGGATTACTTGCTAATATTCCAGAGTGGTCAACTGATATCCTTTAAATGACATCTTCAGACTAGAAAAATCTCATCAGTAAATCTCTTTTATTTCACGGCTTCCAGGCCACGCAAGTTTAAGTCAGCAGATAAGAGGAAGCAGGGAGACACCTACTTGTATCATGCCTTCATAGAATATAGCGATATCAAGAATTATTATTCTCTATAAAGCTGGAATCATTTACTCCCAGTCAAAGTCTTCAGCCAGAATAAATTCCTATGTCATCCCATTTGAAAGAAAACTGCGCTTATACATTAAAACTTTTAAATGGAAAACTGTCCAAAAAAGTGCTTTTGGTTATCTCATGTTGATTTGAAACAATCTTTACCTATCTGAAAAACCCTTCCCCTGATAGTTGTCCATGAGGATTCAGCTTCTTTACCATGGCCACTAGTGAGATCCACTAGACCAAAACAGCCTGCACATACAGAACCACCCCACCATTCCTGCTTCCCTGCCTATCCCTTAGAGCTTACAGATGGTCACTGAAGAACAAAACCATGTTTCAGTATTGGCAAGGATGTCATACATTCTCTGCAACACAATGGCATCTAGCTCCTCCTGTTTGTTGCCAACGCTATATTCAGTGGAATAGATGCACTTCAGATAGGCTACCAGTCTCACTCCAAACCCTGCCATGCAGCTCCTAGGCTTGTGTCTGGCTTTATTTATCCCCTAAAAAACTAGCCGAAGGACAATTTGCAGTTTGGCTTTCAGAGAATAACTTGCAGGGAGAGAAAGAGAAGTGCACATGGGAAGCCCCTTCCGAACCCCCTCATGAAAGAGCAGTGAAAAACAGACTTNAAAAAATAGCATAATTCTTAACGCCATCTGGCTTCATCGCCAAAGAAGAAATTCTTACCCCTAAGAACTGATGCTTTGGGCCTAATAGAATACAGTGATTCAAGAATTCCCAAATTCCTCTACAAAATAAGGACATTCCCACCAGAAATATCAAGTTGTGTCATAATGTAGAAAACTTTCACACTAATATCCTTGCTTATCTCAGAAATAAAAAGGAATCTCATAAGTATCACTAATTATCCTTTCAAATATTTCATTTTCTTACCAAACTAATGCTTTTCATTCCTAAAAATAGCATTTTCTAAACAAAATACTGGTTTTCATACACAAAGAAAGACTTTATCCCTACAGAATGATGCTTTGGAGCCTAATAGAATACAGTGATTCAAGAATTCCCAAATTCCTCTACAAAATAAGGACATTTTTTTTTTTTTTTTCCCAACCCCAAAATATCAATTTCTGTCAAGATTTAGAGAACTTTGACATTAATAGCAGTACTTATCCCAGAAAAAAAAAAAAGGTACATTCTTGAGTATCACTTCTTATCCTTGCAAAAATACATTTTTCTTACCAAATAAAATGCTTTTCATTCCTAAAAATTGCATTTCTAAACCAAATAATGGTTTTCATCCCCAAAGAAGACATTTTCTTTACTGAAATGTTGGTTTGTTGGATAAGAGAATCCATTGTTTCAAGAATTCCTGTTTTCCCTCTACAAAATAAAGACATTTCTACCCCAGTTTATCTGTCTCCAGATGAAAGGTCAACCCAATGCTGCCATGACTTGAGCAGGTTGCCCTCCCTTGCTGCTTAACCCAATGCTGCCATGCGATGTGCAGGGTGCCCTCCAGTTGCAGCTCAACCCAGTACTGCTATGCCATGTGCAGGTGCCTCCATTCCAGCACGCAGCTCAACCCAATGCTGCTCGTCCATTCATTGCTCACCTGCTCTGCTCCTGCAGCAGCTTCAGACACTGCAGCGCTGTTAATGTTCCGCTGGCAAATTGGGCCCGCATTGCTGCACCGCTCACACAGCTCCTTGCAGGACCTGAACCAATTGCAGAATGGGGCCGGTGGGTTCCGTGCTGCCCCACTGCCCCTGCCCCACCCTGGGTGGCTTCTATGAGGTCAGAGTGTCATTGTGACACACCAGCACTGGAGGGTCCTTGAAGGTCACAGACGCAAGCATGGTTTGTGATGGAAGAGTCCTTGAAGGTCATTAAGAACCAGGGAATGGTTTGGGATGGCATGATCTCTTTGGGAGGCTCCTTGATGGCCCTCCTCTGGACCCTTTCCAAAATCTCTATGTCTTTCTTGTACTGAGGGCTCCACACCTGGACACAGTACTCCAGATGGGGCCTCCACAGACTGAGTAAGAGGGACAATTCCTACTCCTTGCTGGACCACCCCTCTCCTGATGGAGCCCTAGGATCCCATTTGCTTTCCGAGCTGCCAGAGCGCACTGCTGGCTCATGTAAGTCTCTTGTCTCATCAGGACCCCCAGGTCCCTTCTCAGCCGAGCTGCTCTCAAGGACACTCTTCAGCCTGTACAGGTGCCCTGGGGTTCTTCCGGCCCAAGTGCAAAAACCGCACTTTGCCGTGTTGATCCTCATTAGATTCACACAAGCCAGCTTTCTAGTCTGTTGAGTCCTCTGAATGGCAAAACCCCCTTCCCTTCCAACGTATCGACTGGCATCCACTCAGCTTGGTGTCGTCAGCACACTTGCTGAAGGTGTGCACTCCATTCCCTATCCATGTTCATAATAAAAGATGTTCAGAGCACACGATCCCAAGACGAAACCCTTGAAGGGACACCGCTTTCGTTACTGCCTCCACCTGGACAATAGAGCCATTGACGCACCACCTCTGCCTGCGGCCTTTCAACCAATTGCTTATCCATTCTAGTTGTCCACCCTGATACACATCCACTTCCCTCCAATTGGAGATGATAGGATGTGGATGGGGGACCATTGTCAAAAGGCCTTGTCAGGTCCAGGTAACATGGACATCAGTCACCTTCCCTTCGTTCCACCAACACCGTCACTCCATCCATGAGAAGGCACATAGATAGTTAAGCGGCAGCCTCCCCATGGTGAAGCCGTGCTGGCTGTCTCGGATCCACATGCTCATTCTTATGTATATAGAGCAGTTGTCCAGCGAACGATCTGTTCCATGATATTCCCAGGACACGGAGGTGAACTTCTCACCGGCCTGTAGTTCCCCGGGTCCTCCCTGCTCCCCTTCTTGTATATGTGAGTGACATGACACATCCAGCAGCAGCTCACCCAATGCTGCCCATGCTATGTGCAGGGTGCCCTCCAGTTGCAGCTCAACCCAGTGCTGCCATGCCATGTGCAGGTTGCCCTCCATCCAGCTGCAGCTCAACCCAATGCTGCTCGTCCATTCATTGCTCACCTGCTTCTGCTCCTGCAGCAGCTTCAGACACTGCAGCGCTGTTAATGTTCCTGGCAAACTTGGGCCCGTCATGCTGGCACCGCTCACACAGCTCCTTGCAGGACCTGAACCAATTGCAGAAATGGGGCCCGGTGGGTTCCGTGCTGCCCACTGCCCCTGCCCCACCCTGGGTGGCTTCTATGAGGTCAGAGTGTCATTGTGACACACCAGCACAGGAGGGTCCTTGAAGGTCACAGTGGGTTTGTGTCTATGTTGGGTTTGGGTTTGAGGATTGGGTTTGGGGTAGGGTTGGTTTTAGCTTTGGAGTTTGGTTTTGTGTCTATGTTGGGTTTAGGTTTGGGGTTTGGGTTTGGGGTAGCTGTGGTTTTAGGTTTGGGGTTTGGGTTTGGGGCAGGGTTGGTTTTAGGTTTGGGGTTTGGGATAAGGATTGGTTTTAAGGTTGGGGTTGGGCTTTGGGGTAGGTTGGTTTTTGGTTGGTTGGTAGGGTTGGTTTTAGATTTGGATTAGGGTTTGTGTCTATGTTCGGGTTTGGGATAGGATTGGTTTTAGGTTTGGGGTTTTGGGTTTGTGTCTGTGTTCAGTTTGGGGTAGGGCTGCTTTTAGCTTTGGGGTTTGGGTTTGTGTCTATGTTGGGTTTGGGGTAGGGTTGCTTTTAGGTTTGGGGGTTTTGTGTCTGTGTTCAGCTTGGGGTAGGGCTGCTTTTAGCTTTGGGTTTGGTTTGTGTCTATGTTGGGTTTGGGGTAGGGTTGGTTTTAGGTTTGGGGTTTGGGTTTGTGTCTGTGTCAGTTTGGGGTAGCTGTGGTTTTAGCTTTGGGGTTTGCGTTTGGGGCAGGGTTGGTTTTAGGTTTGGGGTTTGGGTTTGGGGTAGGGTTGGTTTTAGGTTTGGGTTTTGGGTTTGGGGTAGGGTTGGTTTTAGATTTGGATTTGGGTTTGGGGCAGGGTTGGTTTTAGATTTGGATTAGGGTTCAGGGTAGGGTTGGTTTTAGGTTTGGGGTTTGGGTTTGTGTCTATGTTGGGTTGGGTTTGGGGTAGGGTTGCTTTTAGGTTTGGGGTTTGGGTTTGGGGTAGGGTTGGTTTTAGATTTGGATTTGGCTTCAGGGTAGGGTTGGTTTTAGATTTGGATTAGGGTTCAGGGTAGGGTTGGGTTTAGCTTTGGGGTTTGGGTTTGTGTCTATGTTGGGTTTGGGGTTTCAGTTTGGGGTAGGGTTTGTTTTTAGATTTGTGGTTTGCGTTTGTATCTATGCTGGTTTGGGTTAGGGGTACAGTTGGTTTTAGGTTTGGGGTTTTGGGTTTGTGTCTATGTTGAGTTTTGGGTTTGTGTCTGTGTTGGTTTATGGTTAGGCTTTGGCACTGGATTAGGGTAGGGTTGGGTTTGGGTTAGGCTTCGGCCTTGGATTAGGGTTCGGTTTTGGTTTAGGGTTTTGGGATGGCGTTTTTGGGTCAGAGTTAGGGTTGTGAATCATGCACAACTTAAGCAGATCCAACCTGAAGGACATATACATATTATGGACCAAAAAAGGTGCCTGGGAGTAAATGTCAGCTCAGGAACAGAACTGGGAGTGGGCCGCAGAGTTTGCTTCAAGGGAAGATTGGACAGATGTGCTGCTGTTGAAAATAAAGATTGCAGATGTGCTGGTGTTGAAGATAAGATGGCAGAACAGATGCCTCAGCTGGACGTAGCATCAACAGGAACAGTTTGGGCACCCCCCCTTAGAGAGTTGGGCATTTATAGTGAGAATGGCTATTAGCCTCATCCCACCACCACCAGAGATGTTCATTAATGCTTGGAATCTCTGCCCATGTCATTTGGGATTAATGACCATGTATAGGCTATGCCTATCAATGGGTAGTCGCTGCAGTGATCCCCACGCACCCAGTGCTGCAATAAAGGGAACAGAACTCATTGGCGTGTCACATTCCTGTCTTGATTTCCTTGGCTTCACCATGGCCACAGCTTATAGGACTGGTCATAGATCAGCTTCCAAAGCCCCTTTTTTTAAAGGAGATGCCACAAAGCTGTACTGCCTGGTGGTGTGTTGATCAGGTAGTAGAGAGCATTCAAAAGGCTCCAATGATGCATTATAGAAAGCTGCAGCCACATCATGAATCCCTTCCCCTGCCCCATCCCCAAATCCATCACCAATCAACCCCTCCATCCACGGCCCCAAATCCCCCCCTTCCATTTCTAGGAACCAATGAAGCTACATTGTGTGCCTCCGGTGGCACAGTGGTTAAGGACGCACTTTGCAACACCCAGAGGCCCGGTTCAAATCCCCCCTGTGTCGCAAGTGTCCAGAAGTGCCGCTCTGCCTACATCAGGAGGCTCAAATCCTGGGGGGTTGGACTCGATGATCTCTAAGGTCCCTTCCAACCCGCATGAGACTGTGATACTCTGATACATCATGGCCCAGATCCATCTCCAATGAACCTTTATTCACAGCCCCAATTCATCCCTCCATTAGAGGAACAATGAACCCCTTTATCCACAGCCCCAAAATCCATCTCCAATGTACCTCCACCCATGACCCCCAAACCCATCACCAATGAACCTTCATCCACCACCCCAAATCCATCCCTTCCATTTATAGGAACCAACGAACCCCTCATTGATGGCCCCAAATCCTTCCCCTTCCATTTTATAGGAACCAATTAACCCCTCCATCCCATCCCCAACCCCCCACTTCCCCCTTCAGCCTCAACGCACAGAACTGACACATTGTGGGCCTAAAAATGAACCCAAAATCCAAACCCTAAATAACAGGCCCAAAATGATGCAAAATGAACCCAAAACCAGACCCCAAATTAAGCCGTGGGGCTTCCAAACTCCACCTCAGCACCTTCCCACCTTTGGCTGCTTGATGCCCCCCATGGCAGCAGCTCTCCTGCCCTGCTGCAGCCTGTAGAGCATCTCCCCCCGGTTCTCCATCCATCTTTCTCATAGCTTCGGCCCTTTAAGGTCACGACGTCGCCATATTCCTCCTTCAGCTTCTTCATCACAGCCTTCAGTTCCCCTTCGTACCTCGTGAGCTCTGCGTTCAGCTGTTGCCGTGTCTCACCAGGCCATGATGGGAGCCCATGTTGGCCTTGGAAGCCATTGGGGTTGGAGTCTGGGATCCCACGTTGACCTATAAAGAAGCCATTGGGGTTGGAGTCACGGCCACCCAGGAGGGGGGTTGAAGGCAGAGCACAGATGAGGGTCCTGCATCCTGAAGGAGCATCTGGTACAGAGCAGACACATCTGAAGGATGAGCTCCAGCATGGCTGGCACCAACAAGGAGCAACCCAGGATGAGCAAGAACGGCCCCAGGGTGGGAACTGCCTCTGGACAGACATGCAGTGACACTGAAGGTACACGTGCCCACAGCCACCAAGGGAGCGGTGCTGCAGCCAGTCTTGGGATGGAAATGGCACTTTCCATCTGCCACCTCCATCCTGCCCAGCAGTGGGAGGGGTGCCAGGAAGCAGCAGATGCAGAGTGTGACCTGCTTTTATTTTAATCTCCAGAGCGAGTTGCCGTCTGGGATGCGGTGGCCGCCTTTGTATGAGAGAATCATGGAACAATTGGAGCAGGAAGGAACCCCAAAAGGGCACCCGGTCCCACCGCCCTGCGGGGAACAGGGACACCTACCTCCAGATGAGGTTAATGGCTCTGGAGCCTGGTTCCAGCCAGGCCTTGAAAGCCTGTCTGGCACCCACCACCTCTCTGGCCAAGACATCCCCAGTGCCTCACCACCTCCAGCCAATCCTTCTCCTGCCATCCAAAGCCAATCTTCCCTCTTTCTTGCCTTGAAACTGTTTCCCCTCTCCCTATCTCCAAAGTGACCCTGCTAACAGCTTTAGAAAGCCTTCATGCAGCATGAAAACATGCCTGTGAGCAAACAAGCAGAGAGAGCAGCAAGGATTGCTGTTGCACTGCGTCACGCCGCTCACTGCCCTCTCCTCCCTTACCAACTCCCCAAAATAAAGCCCACCCCCCAAAATAAAGCCCACCCCCCCCCCCCCCCCCCTTCAATATATACTCATTAATAACACACACACACACACCCTTTATATAGAAACCCGGAACGCAGCGTTGGGTGCGGCGCAGCCCCGGGGCAGGAAGCGCTGATGATGGGAGGGGGCCGGGCCATATACACTCATATGGGCCCGCCCCTAAGCTCTGCCCCCCTGCACGGAAGGACACAAAGTTCCCCTGTCGTGGCTGTGGGTGACCACTAGGGGGCGCCGTAGGCATAAAGATTGCCCCCCACGCCCCTTCCCCTTCAACCCAATTTGGTTCCAAAGAGACCCCCCCGACTCCCCCATTAAACTGGGGTCTTAGAGTGCCCCCACTGACTCCAAATACCTCCCCCAACCCACCCTATAGACCCCAAACCCACCCCACTGCACCCTAATCCCACCCCACAGCCCCCAAACACCCCCCAAGCCCACCTTAAAACCCCCAAAGGCCACCCCATAACCCCCAGATACCCCCCAAACCCACCCTATGGACCCCAAATCCACCCCTCAGCCCCCAAATACTCCCCTTAAACCCACCCTATGGATCTCAAATCCACCCCTTAGCTCCAAAATACCCCCTTAAACCATGCTGGAGCCTTGGGGGCGGCTGTTGGCGGCCCTCAGCCCACAAACCTCTTCCGCTCCCTCTGCCGTTCCCCCCCCTCCGCCCCACGCAACCAGGTCAGGCCTCTCCGGTCTCCACTCCCCCTTCCCCCCATTATCCCCAATGGGTCCGTGCCGTAACCCGCTCCCCCGGAGGGAACGCGTGCTCTGCGGAAATGAGTCCCCTGGGAAACGCGATCCGCTTCACTGGCGTTCCGCCCTTGCTTTGGTTCCTACGGCCTACAGAGCCGGAGGAAGGCGATCCCGGGAAGGGGGGGGGGTGGTGTCCTCAGAGGGGTGGGGACGTGTCAGCTGTGTCTCCACGGAGGGCTGTGTGTCCCCCCCCTACAGGTGGAGCTGCTGCTGCTGCTGCTCGTGTACCCCCGTGGGCGCCCCCCCCCACCACCCAAAACGAAGGGGGGCTGCGGGGATACCTGAGAGTATTGGCTCGGGCGCCCGGCCCCCCCCGGCCCAAAGCGTGCAGCCGCTACCTGCGGCGTTTGGCTGCCCGGAGCCTGGGGGGGTTACGGGAGGGCTTTGGCACGATGGGGAGCCCCGGAGGGGGGTTACGGCTTTGCCTCCGTTTGGAGCCCGACAACGCGATGCCTCCACATCCTGCCGGTGCTGCTGCAGGTGGGGGGGGGGGCTCAGGGCTGATCGGTGCGGTTGGAGTCGGGGGGAGCAGAATTAAGGCTCACCCTGCGCCCCTCCCGGTTTCCCCCCCCACACTCCGTCCCTTTCACCTGCTGCTTTTCCCTTTTTGTCTTGCTTTTCCCTTTCACTGCTGCTTTTCCCTTTCACTGCTGCTTTTCCTTCACTGCCTGCATTCCCTTTTAGTCTTGGCTTTTCCCTTTCTCTGCTGCTTTTTCCCTTTCTCTGCTGCTTTTCCCATTCACTGCTGCTTTTCCCATTCACTGCTGCTTTTCCCTTTAGTCTTGTGCTTTTCTCTTTAGTCTTGCTTTTCCCTTTCACTGCTGCTTTTCCCCTTCACTGCTTGCTTTTTCCCTTGTATAGGCGCTTTTCCCTTTTAGTCTTGCTTTTTCCCTATCATACTGATTTTCCTTTAGTCTTAGCTTTTACCTATTCCACTGCTGCTTTTCCCTTTTAGTCTTGCTTTCCCTATCACTACTGGATTTTCCCTTTCACTGCTGCTTTTCCCTTTCACTGCTGCTTTTCCCTTTCACTGCTGCTTTTCCCTTTCACTGCTGATTTTCCCTTTCACTGCTGCTTTTCCCTTTCACTGCTGCTTTTCCCTTTTAGTCTTGCTTTTCCCTTTTAGTCTTGCTTTTCCCTTTTAGTCTTGCTTTTCCCTTTCACTGCTGATTTTCCCTTTTAGTCTTGCTTTTCCCTTTCAGTCTTGCTTTTCCCTTTCACTGCTGCTTTTCCCTTTTAGTCTTGCTTTTCCCTTTTAGTCTTGCTTTTCCCTTTTAGTCTTGCTTTTCCCTTTTAGTCTTGCTTTTCCCTTTCACTGCTGCTTTTCCCTTTTAGTCTTGCTTTTCCCTTTCACTGCTGCTTTTCCCTTTTAGTCTTGCTTTTCCCTTTCACTGCTGATTTTCCCTTTTGCTTTTCCCTTTCACTGCTTCTTTTCCCTTTCACTGCTGCTTTTCCATTTTAGTCTTGCTTTTCCATTTCACTGCTGCTTTTCCCTTTTAGTCTTGCTTTTCCCTTTCACTGCTGCTTTTCCCTTTCACCGCTGCTGTTCCCTTTCACCGCTGCTGTTCCCTTTCACCGCTGCTGTTCCCTTTCACCGCTGCTGTTCCCTTTTAGTCTTGCTTTTCCCTTTCACTACTGCTTTTCCCTTTCTCTGCTGCTTTTCCCTTTTATTCTTGCTTTTCCCTTTCACTAGTGCTTTTCCCTTTTATTCTTGCTTTTCCCTTTTAGTCTTGCTTTCCCTTTCACTGCTGCTTTTCCCTTTCACTGCTGATTTTCCCTTTCACTGCTGATTTTCCCTTTCACTGCTGCTTTTCCCTTTTAGTCTTGCTTTTCCCATTCACTGCTGCTTTTCCCTTTTAGTCTTGCTTTTCCCTTTCACTGCTGCTTTTCCCTTTTAGTCTTGCTTTTCCCTTTCAGTCTTGCTTTTCCCTTTTAGTCCTGCTTTTCCCATTCACTGCTGCTCTTCCCTTTCACTGCTGCTCTTCCCTTTCACTGCTGCTCTTCCCTTTCACTGCTGCTTTTCCCTTTCACTGCTGCTTTTCCCTTTCACTGCTGCTCTTCCCTTTTAGTCTTGCTTTTCCCTTTCACTGCTGCTTTTCCCTTTCACTGCTGCTTTTCCCTTTTAGTCCTGCTTTTCCCTTTCACTGCTGCTTTTCCCTTTCACTGCTGCTTTTCCCTTTCACTGCTGCTTTTCCCTTTCAGTCTTGCTTTTCCCTTTTAGTCTTGCTTTTCCCTTTCACTGCTGCTTTTCCCTTTCACTGCTGCTTTTCCCTTTCACTGCTGCTTTTCCCTTTCACTGCTGCTTTTCCCTTTCAGTCTTGCTTTTCCCTTTCAGTCTTGCTTTTCCCTTTCAGTCTTGCTTTTCCCTTTTAGTCTTGCTTTTCCCTTTCATGCTGCTTTTCCCTTTTAGTCTTGCTTTTCCCTTTCACTGCTGCTTTTCCCTTTCACTGCTGATTTTCCCATTCACTGCTGATTTTCCCTTTTAGTCTTGCTTTTCCCTTTTAGTCTTGCTTTTCCCTTTCACTGCTGCTTTTCCCTTTTAGTCTTGCTTTTCCCTTTCACTGCTGCTTTTCCCTTTCCCTGCTGCTTTTCCCTTTCACTGCTGCTTTTCCCTTTCACTGCTGCTTTTCCTTTTTATTCTTGCTTTTCCCTTTCACTGCTGCTTTTCCCTTTTAGTCTTGCTTTTCCCTTTCACTGCTGCTTTTCCCTTTCACTGCTGCTTTTCCCTTCCCCTGCTGCTTTTCCCTTTCACTGCTGCTTTTCCCTTTTAGTCTTGCTTTTCCCTTTCACTGCTGATTTTCCCTTTTAGTCTTGCTTTTCCCTTTCACTGCTGCTTTTCCCTTTCACTGCTGCTTTTCCCTTTCACTGCTGCTCTTCCCTTTCACTGCTGCTTTTCCCTTTTAGTCTTGCTTTTCTTTTTCAGTCTTGCTTTTCCCTTTCACTGCTGCTTTTCCCTTTCACTGCTGCTTTTCCCTTTTAGTCTTGCTTTTCCCTTTTAGTCTTGCTTTTCCCTTTCACTGCTGCTTTTCCCTTTCACTGCTGCTTTTCCCTTTCACTGCTGCTTTTCCCTTTTAGTCTTGCTTTTCCCTTTCACTGCTGCTTTTCCCTTTTAGTCTTGCTTTTCCCTTTTAGTCTTGCTTTTCCCTTTCAGTCTTGCTTTTCCCTTTCAGTCTTGCTTTTCCCTTTCACTGCTGCTCTTCCCTTTCACTGCTGCTCTTCCCTTTCACTGCTGCTCTTCCCTTTCACTGCTGCTTTTCCCTTTTAGTCTTGCTTTTCCCTTTCACTGCTGCTTTTCCCTTTTAGTCTTGCTTTTCCCTTTCACTGCTGCTTTTCCCTTTCACTGCTGCTTTTCCCTTTTAGTCTTGCTTTTCCCTTTCACTGCTGCTTTTCCCTTTTAGTCTTGCTTTTCTTTTTCACTCTTGCTTTTCCCTTTTAGTCTTGCTTTTCCCTTTCACTGCTGCTTTTCCCTTTTAGTCTTGCTTTTCCCTTTTAGTCTTGCTTTTCCCTTTTAGTCTTGCTTTTCCCTTTTAGTCTTGCTTTTCCCTTTTAGTCTTGCTTTTCCCTTTTAGTCTTGCTTTTCCCTTTCACTGCTGCTTTTCCCTTTCACTGCTGCTTTTCCCTTTTAGTCTTGCTTTTCCCTTTTAGTCTTGCTTTTCCCTTTTTGTTATTTTTCGTCCTGCTATTACCTTTTGGTGCTTTTCACTTTCAGGAGTTTTCTGTTTTAGGGCTTTTACATTTAAGATCTTTTCCCTTTTTTGGTGCTTTTCACTTATAGTGCCTTTCTTTGCTTCTTTTCCCCTTCTGGGCTTTTCTCTCACAGGGCTTTTTTGTTTTAGAGCTTTTCTTTTCTCCTTTTATTTTTAGTGCTTTTCCCTTTTGTGCCATTCCTTTTAGTGCATTTCCTTGCTCCTTCTCTCTTTTAGTGCTGCTTTTCCTTTTCAGTGCTTATTTTTCCATTTAGTAATTTTTAGTGCTCCTTTTCCTTTTTAGTGCTTTTTAGTGGCTTTGCCTTAGTCCTTATGATTCTAGTTTTCCATTTCCTTTGCTTTTGCCTGTTGCCATTTTATTTTCATTTTTCCTTTTAGCAATTGCCTTTATTTTCTGTCCTATGCCACTTGCCTTTTTCATTTATATTTGGCATTAGCTTTTTCATTTTGCCTTTTGTCTTATCCTTTTGTCTTTGCCTTTTGTTTTATGCCACTTACCTTTGGACTTAGCATTTTGCCCTTGCCTTTGCCAGTATGCTTTCTCTTTTGCTATTTCCATTTATCTTTTACCCGTTGCATTTGCATTTTCACTTTTCCTTTTGGCGTTTGCCTTTGCATTTTGTCCTATGCCATTTGCCTTTTCCTTGCTTTTTCATTTTTCCTTTTCCATTTCCCTGTTGCCTTCGCCTTTTGTCCTATGCCACTTACGTTTTTCCTTTTGCCTATTGCCTTTTGCCTTTTGCATTTTACATTTGTCTTTGCCTTTTGCGTACTGCCTTAGCCCGTTGGCCTTGCTTGGTGCCTCTGCCCTTATGTTTTGTATTTTCCTTTTGCCTTTTGCGTATTGCCTTTGGCTTTTGACCTTGTGTTTGCCGTTGCCTTTTTCTTTTGCCCCTGCCTTATACCTTTGCCGTTACGGTTTGTCTTTTCCCTCTGCCATTTGCATTTGCCTGTTGCCTTTGCATTTTGCAGTTTGCTTTTGCATTTGCCTTTTGCCTTCTGTCCTATTGCATTTAGTTTTGCCATTGCCTCTTGCCCTCTTTATTTTTCATGTCTTGCTTTGCTGCTCCATCTTTATTGGCTTGGATTGTTTTTGAGTTTAGTGTTTTTTGTCGCATATGTGGATTCATTTTTTTCCTCTTCCCTTCTTTGAGCTCTTTTATCCTTCACTATGCGGTATTCCTTTTTGTTTCTCAGTGTTTCAAGCAATTTTGTTCCTTTCCATGGCTTTTTAGTTCCTCATCTTTCATTTCTTCTTCCTGGTTTTGCTTTGCTCTGGTTTTTCCTTTGTATCTTTGCCTTGCATAGCTTTTGAATGGTCTTTCTTTGCAGTGCTCATCGTTGTGGAGCATTTTTACCTGTTTCTTTTATTTGGACTCTTTGCTTTGCCATGATATTGTATTCAGGCGATCTGCTTGACGTTTGGAATTTATGGACCTTTGCTTTGCGCTGTTTTCCATGTTTGTTTGTTATTCCCGCCTTTGCTTTTTGGTATTGCCCCTGTGGCTTTGCATTCCACGGTCTTTGTTTCATGTTTGTTGCTTCTTTGCTTTGAGTTTCTCCTTTCCTTTTCATTCTTCCTTGCCTGGCTTTGCTTTCCTTGTCCCGTTGCCCGTGCCTTTTTTCTTACTTTGCCTTCCCTTACCTGATGTTCTCTCGCCCTCGATTGTTCTGTTTGGTTTATTCATTTTTGGCTACTTCAACTCCAGCCTCCCCTTTTGGCTTTCCTGCTTTGCTTGATGTATTTGCAGTTGGTTGTTTTTTTTCTCATTTTCCCAGGTGGGTCCATGCCTCCAGGACAATGATGCCTGTTCCCTTATGGTGGTCTTGCAGCTTTTCCTCTGATGGCTGGCGAGATCCGTGCCCGGTAGCTACCCTTACCTCCTCCCAGGCACGGATGCTGAGTTTTGGCCTCCTCCTGACTCAGCTGTCGTCTCTTACTCGCTTTGTGATCGTATTCCTTTCCGTTCATTTCACGTTGTTGTTTCTGATGCAATACACTTCCTTATTCTTTTATTTTTTTGGCCTTGGTTTATGGTTCCTTCTGAGTTGGAATGAACAGTTGACTTTTATTTTTTTTCAGAATCGTTGATATCCATTCATCGTTTTCCATTTGCTTTGCCCTTTTCACACTGCCATTTGCTTTTGCCCATTGCCTTTGAACTTTGCATTTTGAATGTGGTGCTTGCCTTTGCCTTTTGTCCTATGCCATTTGCCTTTTTTGTTTTCATTTGGTGTTAGCTTTTTTCATTTTCCCTTTTGCATTTCCCTTTTGCTTTGCCTTTTGTCCAGTGTCGCTTACCTGTAGATACCTATTCCTCTTCCCTGGTATTTTTGGTGATATTTTGGCTTTTTTTCTGAATCTGTTTTAATCTCTGCATCACTATTAGAGTGCTTTCTTATCTTTTGCCTTTGTTTGATCTGTTTTCCTTTGTTTGTTTCAGTTGTTGTTGAATTTTTTTGTTTTGTTTTGTTTTTTCCTTATGCCATTTTTTTTTCATTTCTCTTAATCTCTGAATTTTATCTCTTTAACACTTAGCTTAATCTATAGCCTGCAGTTCTATTCCCTGAGTCAAACGGGTAATCCTTATCCCTAAAAATTTATAGTCCTTAGGCCTTTTAATGCAACAGATATAGCCTTATCACTAATAAAAAATGGGCCGCCCTTAGTCTTATATACAAAGGTTTGCCCTTAACCATAGCCCCAAATGTGAATTCTGAACTCTACTCCAATATGTTAAACGTTAGTTTAGATCAAAAGAGAAGCCCTGCATCCTAACCTAATTTGTTAACTCTTTACCCTAAACACTGGCCTCTAACTGTAACCTTTAACCTCATCCTAAAGCATTTTCCTTAAACCTGAACACTCAAGGGTCATGACAACTTTAACACTGGTAAATCAAATCTGTCACATTACAACTTTAAACCTTCTCTAAAACAGTAATCTTAAACCCTAATGCAAAGGGGTAACCCTCCACAATGAACAGTAACACTAAATAGTGGCACTTTACCATAATCCAGATGGGATGAAGCCGAGCTGCTCTGCTGCTGGGGCTGCTCTCAGACACAGAGATGAGGTGCTTGTAAACAGGTGCCAGCTGTCTTTGTGGATGGCCCATCATTGTCTTGGAACTCCTTGTGACAGCACACAGGTTCCAGAAGCGCAGATGATCTCACCTGTGACATCCTCTGGTGGGCCTGGAGCCACAGCCTGCAGCTTTTTTAGGCCTTGTACCCCGTCAAGTAAAATCCTGCTGTCCTGCACTTGGTCCCACTGAGCAGGAGCTCTTGGGAAGTAGGAAGTTTCAAGGGAGGGGATAGAAATTTGACGACATTATTTTCTTTCTTCAAAAAGTTTTCTGTCTTCTTTCCAATCGGTTTTCCTTTGCTTTTCCTGTTGCTATTTCATATTTGTACTTTTTTATGCTTACTTCTCCGTTGTTTTGCATTGCATTGTGGTTTTTTTACTTCTTTTCAGGAAAAGCCCCGGGGGCTGCAAGGGCAATGTCATCACTTGGAGGGTGTGCTGTATCCCTCACATACACCATTTTTACAATAAAAAAACCTACTTTTTCAATGGCAGCGCACTTATAGAACTTATTTCTAGTCTTGTTCCTGCTGAGATGGTGGTAAATGAACCCAAGCCTGCCTGACAGCTCTATGTTGCTCAGAGTAAAGCTGCCCGAGCAAACAAAATGCTGCCAGGTGTACAAGCTGAGAAACACACTTCATTCCTGCATTGCACAGCTGTGAGAAGAACCTCCACACTGTTTGGCCTCTCCAAGGAATTCACACAGCTCTAAGTACTACCACTTGTACACAGAGTGCTATCGCTTAGTGCTCCTGCTTAGTGCTCTTGCTTAGTGTTTTTCCCTGGTGTAAAGAAGCACTCACAGTCAGACATTTCAGGTCACGCAAGGATCTTAGTGCTAGCAGCAAAGTTTATTGGTTATTGCAATAATGGAGCACACCCCCTGTTGGCAAGGGAGAAACTGCGCTCTGCTCAGCACAGTCCCTTCATGTTCTGTACCTTAAACCCAATGCAGGTGATGCTCTCCTGGCGCTTGCACATTGCTTGAGCATCTCATGCTCACAGTCTCCCCGTCGCTGCTGCTGTGATACATTCCATATAAGGCGGTTACCATCCTGTTGTTTCCTTTGTCGGGACCCTCTCATGGAGATGGGGAGCAATATTTCCCCCACTGAGCACATCCACTCTGTCCTGTCCTGGGCTCTCCCTCCTCCCTGTGTTGTTGTCTTATCTCAGGTAACACAACTCTACCTATGTCAGAACTCCCCAAAGTAGTGGAAGAACGACGACTCCCATGACTTACCCAACACCTCACTTACACAATGTGATTCCCAAGAGCTCCTCAGGCTGCTGATTTCTTGCAGCAGCCTGGCCATCTGCTCCAGCAGCTCCTTGAGCAGGGTACACCGGCAACCAGGTTCTTTTAACTTAACTAGCTCGTAGGTATGGTGAGATGTTTCCTTTATTGCCATCTAAATGGAAATCACAATGAGACGGGTGGCCTGCTGCTGTTCTTCTCCAGTGCCAGAGAAGTCCACGTAGCCCAGCACTGTGGGAGGCGGTTCCTCCCAACACCGCTTCAATCCACTTTGCCCAGCCTCCATTTTGTGCTGGGGCCAGAAGGCCGCACTGCCCCACAGCGCAGAAGGCCACTGCCCCACCCTCCATGATGTGCAGGGGGCACAGGGTCTCACTGCCCCATAGCGNTCTCCCCTGGCACAGCTTAAAACCATTCCCTCTAGTTCTGTCATCTCTTACATGAGAGATGAGGCCAACCCCCAGCTCACTACATCCTCCCTTCAGGAAATTATAGAGAATTGTGGCACAGGACATTCTGACTGTTAGACTGTTATAATCCCTGCAGTGAAACCACAGTTGAATGCTCTTTGTTTCTGAGCGCAGTGTGCTGTGCAGGTGTATCTCAGCATCTGCTGAGCGTGGTTACTGCTCTTTGTGTGACTCTTTGTCATGCTGAACATCAGCATGAATGTCTTCAGCTATTTCCATGCATTTTACTTACCTGTTGAATCCTGTCTTACAGTAAGGGCCTATCGCAGGATTCAGGAACTTCAGCAACTTCTGGAAATTTCCTACAGCAACTACAGACAGCTGGGAGGAATAACTGAGGAGGAGAGGAAGATGAAAAAAGAGGAAAAGGAGTTTAAGAAGTAAGGCCAACATTATAATGTGTTCCATTTTAGTGCATTTTTTAAGGGTACTTTACACTCAGATTGCTTTGGCCATTCTGCCTTTTTCACTTAGTGAATTTAGCCAGGCTTAAAAGAAAAGGACTTCAGGCCATTTGTGGGCTCCTGCCATGAGGATCAACACTGCAGTACAACACAAATGACTGATGGCTCCATTCTTCTTGTGCTTGTGCAGGATGACAGCCTGCACAAGAAGACATCCCTAACTCTACCTCTGCCTGTCAAACATTTGGCTATGTGCTGTTCTTAGTCACTGTAGATGAACATGTCCTTAACGTGCTTGGGCCTCCTCAAACCCATGTCACAAGTGATGTGCAATTAGTGGAGGCCAGAGAGCATCATCTCTAGGTCCATCCCTAGGACCTTCTGAAACTGAAGTAGTGGTTCTCAGGTGGTCAATTGCTGTTATATATAGGTATAGATCAGAATTAGGTCTCAGCTAAGCAGTTTCGGGAATTTAATAGTTAATTTAATAGCCACTGTGAATGTGACTGATGTGACCTGTGCAACTGGCTCAGCCAGTGCTTCAGCTTCCTTTTAGAAGTGTCATGCAGTCTCTCATTTGATTGTTCCAAATCACTTCGGAAAGTGTGCACAGGAGCCAGCTGCTGCTGGGGGCGGAGCTGGGTTTCGTCCCATCCGGAGCCCGGCGCTGGTTCGCTGCGCAGGGAGACGTCTCCATCTCGCGGTCAGAAGAGTCGAGCACAGCTGACTCTATGGTAGTCAAAGCAGTCGACGCAGGAGCTTTTACAAAGGGTCCCGAGCCAGGAGTACGCTGCATTTGAGCTGTTTTCTGCTCTCACTAGCCTGTTCCTTAAAACACTCTTGGAGCGGACTGGGCACGGCTGGCTGTTCTTGATGCTGTTTGTCCCCTTTGTGTTTTGCAGGACCGTGAGGGAGCTGGAGGCTCAGCTGGAATCCGAGCGAGTCAGGAGGGAAAACCTGGAGAGCCAGCTGGATGGCTGCCGAGCCGAGATCGGCCGCCTCAGGGAGAGCCGGGATAGAGCCC
>NW_015439859.1:15651-16585 GCF_001577835.2 Coturnix japonica | reverse complement strand
TGGTAATGGTTGGACTAGATGATCTTCTAGGTCTTTTCCAACCTTGATAATTCTGTGATTCTGTGAACAATGCCAAAGATCAAGCCTTGTCTTGCATAGGTCTCCAGAACTGGTTACAGCGTGTTTGAGGATGGATGTGTGCAGTCACAGGGGCCTCCACACATCTATTCTGCTAACAAAACCACAACAGAAAAAGCAGCCTCAGCTCACTAACAGTGCTGTGCTCATTGTAAAGCCACACTTGTACAATCCAGTCATCGATACTCACAGATACCTCATATATTATAAGAAATTCATTTTATTTTCTTAAATGTACACATTAAATACATGCACAGAAGAAATTCGCAGGATACCAGCAAGTTCAACTAAAACAGAATAGAAATGCAGCTAAAAACTTGCCACTATCCAGAGAACTATAAACTCCATAGCCCACGCAGTGCTTTGAACAAAGTTTAAACCAGGAGGACTTTCCTTTTTTTTTTCTTTTAAATTAAAAGGAATTAAATTAAAAGCATTTGTACTCCGATACGACTGCTTCAGTTTCAGAAGGCATCCACCCATCACATCTATTGTCTACAACTACAGGGAGAAGTCCTTGCCATAGGATCACCTGAAGCTGAAAGAATCCCACAGCATCACAGACTGCACAGATAAACACAAAGGTTTATTGAGAGTACTCAGCACTGCTCAAAGGGAGGAGTTAAGAGCACTTATCTGTCTGCAGTCAGTGAGAACAGCAGCACTTCCCCTTGGAGAAATGAAGAGAAATTCTCCCTTTCTGCTGAGCTCCAGGCTCACAAAACTTTTAAGGGATATTAAAAATAAATCAATCTGTAGAAACATTTTAGTTCTACACCAGATTTTAAATGCATGTAAACCATTTTTTCCAAGCAAAACAAGGATTCCATAGAAAAGGCCTTGGAGTGTGTTTTTT
>NW_015439859.1:9440-13977 GCF_001577835.2 Coturnix japonica | reverse complement strand
ATTGAAGATATTTCGTGGAGCCTGAACGTGAATGATTTAATTTAATCGAATCAATGTCGGCGAGTCTAAAGGGCACACGAGAGCAACCTGATGGACGGCGCGGTGCCCCGTGCATATTCATTAGATTCCCCTAGGTGGTGAATGATTCCCAACTAGGCTTTGCACTTCATTCTTAATGTTTCTTCCTTCCACAGTGTACTTCAGATACATCCAGAAAAGCTGAAATTCTCTGTAGCACGTAACCAACATTGCTTACAACAACTAGCACCCTTGTTTGTCTTACAGCTTGCCAACACAGATTTTAAAATAACCGCTAATAGAGGTATGTACTCATCTTAGGATAGTTGCACATTAATAGGTGCATACTACATCATGGAATCACCTGCTGCTCATCCAGCTAATTTAAATTTTAATTTCTGGGGGCATAGCCGCCTAGTATGAAATTAGTCAATTGCACACCTTATACAAAAGAGTATAAGAAAAGTGCATAACTAGGCACTAGACTGCACAAAGCCTTTGCCCGGTTCTTAACTCTCTTTTTTGTCGATAGATATTTTAGTAGGCCCACTTTATTCAAATTCTAGTTGGATATAGGCTGTTACTTCCATTGGTACTCTAGTACTGGGTAGTTTGCTCCTTCTCGAGAAAAGATGCTACACTCTAAGTATAGATCTCTCGCAAATTGCCGATAATGCGAATATACACTACTCTAGGGCTTTGTTGTTTCTCCATGGATCAACAAGGGTGACAAGCCAGCAGAATATGATGAAGAGCCTCATGCATACTCAGTGTAAAAAAAAAAACAAGAAAAAATAAGAATAGCGTGACAATACTGGTGGTGCTGAGGAGAAAAGGGTGCATTGTTGACATTCTGAGTGCATCATGCAGAGGTCCTGAGCAGTCGATGGAAAGTCTCCCTCTCCAACATGGAGGGAATCGGGGTGGCCCCGCATTCTGCTTTCCTCTTCTGTCCCACACCATCTGCC
This sequence comes from Coturnix japonica, assembly GCF_001577835.2. Lineage (NCBI taxonomy): Eukaryota > Metazoa > Chordata > Aves > Galliformes > Phasianidae > Coturnix > Coturnix japonica. The sequence goes on along the minus strand of NW_015439859.1, from coordinate 12,991 downwards.
CCGTCAGAGGGGAGGAACAGCCACGCTTCCACTGAGACGTTCCTCTTCATGCACAAATGAGCGTGCACGGAGCTGTGGACAGTGCTGGGGCTGCACACACGTGGGTGTGCACAGGTGTGTCCATGCACTGCAGAGATTTGTGCACGCATGTGGGAGGGTGTGCAAGGACGAGGTGGTACGTTCATGTGGTGGTGTTGTGTGGTGCATAGCAAGGGGATGTGGTGATAGTGTTACGTTTGATTAAATGTGGGGAGGTATTTGGTTTTTTTTCAGTTTTGGGGGTTTTTGAGGGTTGGAGGTTTTTGGGTTTTTTGTGGTTTCGTTGGGAGGTTTGTGGTGTGTGTGTAGTGGATGATGCAGGGATGGGGCTCGGTACGTGTGGGTTGTGGTGTGGTGTGCTGTGTGTGTGGTGTGTGTGCAGGGATGGGGTGGTACTGTGTGTGTGTGTGTGTGTGCAGGGATGGGGTGGTACGTGTGTGTGTGTGTGTGTGTGTGTGGTGCAGGGATGGGGTGGTACATGTGTGTGTGTGTGTGTGTGTGTGTGTGTGTGTCGGGATGGGTGGTGCGTTGTGTGTGTATGTGTAGTGGTGTGTGTGCAGGAGGGAACGTGTGTGTGTGTGTGTGTGTGTGTGTGTGTGTGTGCAGGGATGGGGTGGTGGCCATTTGCACGAGCACAGAGGTGTGCAAAGCGGTGGGCGATTGCTCCGTTGAAGCAAGAAGCAAGCGTGACAGTGCTCCATTGTTAAAGGAAAGTGCATTGCTGGAAACAGGGCAGAGCTGAGCCGTGCAAACTCTGCAGCCTCCTATATGCACGCCCAGCTCCTCAGCAGGTGAGACAGTTGTCGCCTCTTCCTGAGCAGTTCGACCGGGGACGTTGTGGAGACAAGAAGCAGCCGATCCATAGTTCCGTGGTAGTGAAGTTAGCTCCGAACATCGGGCTCCTCTGGGCAGCTCCCGGCTGACAGCATGCTCCCCTCGCTGCCCTTCGCCCATGGGCTTGCTGGGGAGCTTGGCAAGGGCCTGCGTGGGGAGCTGCCAGCCCCGGTGCAGGGAACTAACCAACTACCCAGGATGCTGTCGCCGGCAAGCGACCGGGCGTCCGCCATGGACACGTCGGCTGTTGCAGTGCTGTGCAGGGGCCATGTGGCCTGTGGCGCAGTCAGGGCAGTAACCGATGCTCCTTCCCTGAGCCTGCCAGGAGGTAAGGCACCGTGAGGGTTGGTTGGGGAGACCATAAGACGAGGAGGAAGGGACGTAGGTGGGACAGGTGGAGGTTGAGCATGAGATGGGGGCATGAACTGGATCGTAGAGAGAGGGGTGAGAAGGCCAAGGTGGATATCCGAACAGGTGGGACACGGGGCCTGTAAACAGGTCAAGGGCCAAGTCCAGCCTCGGGCAAAGCACACCAAACATGTCGGGGACGCCCGAGGCTGCGGCTGGGGGAGGAGCAGAAGCAAAGATGGGAAACGGGGCGGAACATGTCAGAGGAGCGAAGAAATCTCCAAGTGGGTTTTCTCCATAGCTCACTCTGCAAGCGCGCCATACGACCCATAGGCAGGCCTCGAAGACTGGGAATCCTGCTGCTGGGTGCATGCAGGTGCAAAGCCTGCTCAGTCCTCGTCTGCACCTGGGGACTGGGATGGCTGTGTGTCTGGGATGGCAGTGAGCCTCCTCCACTCCAGGCTGAGCCACTCAGCTCTCCCAGAATTCCCGTCCATCCCCCTTTCTCATCCCTCCATTCCCACGCAGAACTGACTGAGGAGGGGAGGGATGGGTCCAATGGTGGTGGCAGATCTGGGACCACGCTGCCCCTTTCTGCTGCGCTTTCACATTGCCCTGAAGGTGGGCCTGGGGGCCTGGTGGGCTTTGTAACTGAATAAACGGCTGCAGGCAGAGGTATAGCAAAGTGAATGCAAGGAATTTAATAATTGAACATACCAAACAGTAAAGAAATGACAATATTCCCACCATTTCCCACCCTAACAATCCTTTCTGATTCCCAGGCCCCTCAAAACTCCACCCATCAACTCTTGCCCCCACCCTGCTCCCCTCGCCACCAATAGGTCCTCCTTGCCAAAAACCCCCAGCCCCCCCCTGTTGTACAGTCCGAAAGAACGAAAATGGGCAGCAGCCATGGATCAAGAGAGAGGACTTAACAGAGCAGCAGCTGTTGAGCAGGAATAAAGGCAGCAAACCGTGTTGGTGGTGGAATTGCGACAGGAGTTCACACGCAGGGCGTTCCCCGCTTCAAAGTGCACCTTTTCGTCTCTGCCACCCACCACCATTCTCTCGCTGCATTCAGGTCTGAGGGATTTCTCCTTCAGTTGTACTCCAATATCTCCGCGCGTGGTGCCAGTGGCGTGATAACAGAGCGCAAGTGGCACACCTGCTTGCAAAAGAAATCCATCCCTCCCATTCAGGTTCTATGAGCGTGCGCCTTCCTCTCAGTGATGCGTGGTCATATTTGAAAATCCAAATTAGTTGGATATAAGAGAGGTATAAGAGAGGTAATAGCATCATAACCGAGCATTACTAATACATTCAATGATTATTCCCGCAGATTCCAGCACCATTGGTAACATCAGACCCCATTGGATTCACATCCAATCTATTAACATAGTAGAAGCACAAGATAACCTGGATAATGCCTAATAACTCTGGTTCCTGAGACAGTAGTTGGCGAACCTGAAGGCAAAAGGTCAGCGTGCTAGGACAGACAGACAGCAGTATGGTTAAATATGGCTGCGTCCATCGACTGCCCGAAAAGCCATGCTTTTATAGCAGACAGACGAGGGCGTTTAAAAACCACAGACACCAATTGGAGGAAAGCTACCGCAATAACAACCCCCGGTCAAAGACCCCCCTTGAAAGCCGCGAGCTACTCATTCTTTTCCTAGAGGTGTCCTTGGTTCTCATGCTGTTTCTCCTGCTCCCTCCACAGCTGCTGCTCTGTGAAGCCCTTCTCTTGATGCATGGCTGCTGCTCTGTAAAATTCTTCTGGTATTACAACGGCCCCCCAGATTCCCACCCCAATAATTCCTTCCTCCAAATTGCAACACTGAATTTCAGAGTGTAACATTATCAGAGTACAATTTCTCCCCCAGAATTGCCACCGCACCAAGTTCCCTCCCCCTCACCACATCCCCAGTGCCAGCAGTTACAGAGTCCACTCATTTTGGATGCCAGCCATCTCCCAGCGCAGACATTTGTCTCCCCAGTCATTTCCCACCCCCCAGATTCCCACCCCACCAGTAGCAGAGTACAGCCATTTCATTGCCCACCCCAAAAAGGTCCCACCGCCAATTCCCACGAATTCCCACCCCAAACTCCCGCCCCCCAACCACTCCCCCACCCCAAAAATTCCCCACCCCCAATTCCCACCCACCAGCCACCCCCAATTCCCACCCTAATATTGGCCACCCCAAGAATTCCCACCCCTTCCCCCCCCAACCATTTCCCACCCCCCACCCAGCATTTCCCAGCCCGGAGCTTTGACAGTGCAACGCTTTGTCGGTCCATCAGCTTCAGAGCCCCGCAGTGCCCCAGTCCAA
>NW_015439859.1:6338-9420 GCF_001577835.2 Coturnix japonica | reverse complement strand
AGCTTTGACAGTGCAACGCTTTGTCGGTCCATCAGCTTCAGAGCCCCGCAGTGCCCCAGTCCAAGATGCCATTTTGCGGACAGCCCAGTTTGGGAGGGGTAGGGCTGGGGCTGGTGCTGGTGCCCCTGGAACACTGCCGCTGCTCTCTGGGTGTGGTGGGGGCCGGCCAGGAGCCCAGGGCTACAGGGAAGCGCCTTGGTCGGTTACGGCCACGTCTCCTGCTCCACCAAGTGGGCCGGTTTCCTGGTCCGCTCCTGCTGGAGCCGCTGTTGGGGTGTGATGGGCACCGAGTCCTCCTGCTGGCCGCCGTGCTGACACAGGCAGCTCTGCCTAGCGCCAGTGTTTGTGACCTGGAACATGCTGGTAGCATGGTGGCTTCCTGGTTGTGGCGGGGACACTGCCAGTGTGCTGCTTGTGCCCGCTGCTTTTGCCTCTTGTGGTGGTGCAGGTGGGTTCTGGGCACTAGGCCGTTTGACTGCTGTCCCCGTGGTGCTTGTCTGCCAGCTGGCAGGAGATGCAGTCGGGTGGCAGTGCCAGGCAGCTGAGCAGCACTCGGGGCTGCCTCTGCCGTGCCTCTTCCATCAGATGTGCGGTGCGGGGCGACGGAGGTGCGGGGGCAGCCAGGGGGGTCGGCTCAGGCAGCTCAGGCGATGCTGGCTGCCGCCAGAGCGGGTTTGCGAGGAGCCCTGATTCAGGATCGGGCTCTTTGCTGAGCTCCCTGCTGGCCCCTGAGGAATCAGGGGTCTCTGTGTTGGAAGAAGAGCCCAGGCTGCTGGAGACATCTGGCCTCATGGCAGCAATGCACTGCATCTGCCCTTCCCTTTTGCAGCTGTCCAGTTCTGCCAGCAGCTTGTCAGCATGATTTTCCTCTTGCGCGTTCTCAGTGTCTTTGTTCCCTCTGTCTTTGTGACTGCAGGCAGGCCCTGGTTGTGCTGGGGGACCTCCAGAGCACTCGTCACTTCTGAAAAAGCAAGAACATCCCCGAGACCAGAAGAATGATGGCATCCTTCCCACACCTGCTGGGTGCAGACAGCCACCCGTCAATCACCTCTGTAAGCCACAAACTCACCAAGAATCCAGGTGAGGAAACTGTCCATTTCCATGTCGTCCTCACATCTGTTGCTGCTGGGTGTCTCTTCTGGAAAAGGAAGGAAGAAAATCCCCAGTGGGGCAGTGCCAGCTTTCCCACTCGGCCACTCGGTGCAGACACCCCCCCAGCAGCTCTGCTGCCCCCAAACTCACCCTGGCTGATCCACGTCAGCAGCTGGTCAAAGTCTGCGGTGTCGTACAGGATGCCTGTCTCAGATGTGACTTCTGGAGAAGGAAGAAAATCCATTGCCCAGTGGGGCAATGCAAGCTCTCCCACAGCCACTGGGTGCCAACAAGCCTGGCCAGCTCTGCTGCCCCCAAACTCACTGTTGTTGATCCATGCCAGCAGCTCATTGATGTCTGCCATGTCCTGCGGGGTGCCTGCGCTTGTTGTCCATGCTGGAAAAGCCAGAAGATCCCTAGTGGGGCAATGCCAGCTTTCCCACAGCCAGTCGGTGCGGACAGCCAGCCGCCCGCTCTGCAGCCCCTGAACTCACGGCCTGATTGCGGCGTGGCAGCGCTGCAGGTGAGCAGAGCCGTGTCAGGATGGGGGCAGCCATGGGTGGGCGCTGGGTGCCCCTGGTCCTCCATGAGCAGCACGGCGTCTTGAAAGGGCTCCATTGGTGGCTCCCAGCTGGCGGGCAGGGTGCAGGGCACGGGGAGCACCTGCTGCTGCAGCTGCTGCAGTGCCGGTACCTGCAAAAGAAGTGGCGGGGGGCTGGGGCGGCCGGGGGCCTGCGCAGGCAGGTGCCTGCGGGCTGCGGGGGCTCTGCATGGGGCACGGCCCCAGGCCACAGCCCCATGGGCTGCTGGGGCAGCAGCGTCCCTGCCAGCAGGGGATGTCCCCAGCAGTGAGCAGGGGCAGCGGGGGGAGCCATCGGTGGGTGCAGCCCCCCAGGCAGCAGCTGCAGCAGCGGTGAGTGCAGCCCCGCAGTTGGGGGCAGCCCCCCAGGTGGGAGCTGGCCCATGGTTGAGAGCAGCCCCCCAGGTGGGAGCTGTGCTGCCTGTCCCCAGACACCTGGTACCCCAGTGTTACGGTTTTGCAATTTGGTTGGTGTTGGTATTCCACATCAGAACACCATGCCTAATAATGGGAGTAAAGGGGACAAGTTTTTTTCTGTGGACCCACTTAAATGGGAATGTGGGGAGTGGCACCGGAAGGGAAGTGGGGAAGGGGACGGGGTTGCTGGCCCGGCTCCCTGCGAGGAGACAACGTGGTCGGAGCTTCCCGCCTTCCACAGCTCCATCGGTGAGATTTGGGACTTGGTATTCTCTTTGTTGAGACTCTCTTGTTGTTGTTTAGTGTTATTAGGTTATTAAACTGCCATTCGTTCTCAGATCACCTTTTTTCTCCTTCATTTTTTGTTAGACCTAATCACAATCTCCCTTCCCTTCCCCTCTCCCTAAACGCACGTGGCCGGGCCGCGCCGCACCGTGCCATACAGTGCCGCTAGAGAAAAGGGGGGGGACTTTTGTTCCTGCTCCCCTGGGTTTGTTCCCACTGTCCCGGAGTGAGCTCTAGAGAGAACTCCGTGACATTTTTGGTGGAGAATGCGGGCAATGCTCTGGGCAATGTTTTGGGCAGTAATTAGGTGGTTTTTTTCAGCAGTCCTGTATGTAGGACTGACAGTCCTTAAGTTCCTGTGGTCCTGGCTTCAGAACATCCTGATGATGGGGGTATGGGTAGATATATTAAGCCGATGGCTAGCAGGGATAGAGATACTTGCCTGGCTCCCTTCCAGACTAACGAACATCACCGGCACTGTGCTCGAACTGGCTCACGAATGCTCTGAATTCGATAAGTATGACTAGGGTGTCAAATGGGATACTGTGTTGTTAGTCTCTCTAATTGTAGTAGTTTACTATAAAGGGCGGAGAGACTTGCAAAGAATAGTGCAGAGAGACTCAGGAAAAGGGCCAGAAGCATCGGGACCCCCAGTATCAGGTAATCTCACCCCTGGACACCAAAGGGACCTTGGGAAATTAATATAAC
>NW_015439859.1:0-5881 GCF_001577835.2 Coturnix japonica | reverse complement strand
ACTCTGTGGGAAGAGGGTGTGCAAGGACGCGGTGGTAAGTGTGTGTGGCTGTCAGGTGAGTTCCCGGACGATTGGAGGAAGGGTCACGTCACTTCCATTTACAGGAAGGGGAGCAGGGAGGACCCAGGTAACTACAGGACAGTGAGTCTCACCTCCGTGCCTGGGAAGATTATGGAACAGATCCTCCTGGACAACATGCTTGATCACATAAAGAACGAGCACGTGATCCTGGACAGCCAGCACAGCTTCACCAGGGGAAGGTCATGCTTAACTAATCTTGTGGCCTTCTATGATGGAGTGATGGCGTTGGTGGACAAAGGGAAGGCGACCGATGTCATTTACCTGGACCTGAGCAAGGCCTTTGACATGGTCCCCATCTCATCCTCATCTCCAAATTGGAGGGAAGTGGATTTGATGGGTGGACAATCGATGGATAAGCAATTGGTTGAAAGGGCGCAGACAGAGGGTGGTGGTCAATGGCTCTATGTCCAGGTGGAGGCCGGTGACGAGCGGTGTCCCTCAAGAGTCTGTCTTGAACTGGTGCTCTTTAACATCTTTATTAATGACATTGATGAGGGAATGGAGTGCACCCTCAGCAAGTTTGCTGACCACAGCAAGCTGAGTGGTGCGGTAATACGGTGGAAGGAAGGGATGCCATTCAGAGGAACCTCAACAGTCTGGAAAGCTGGGCTCGGGGTGAACCTAATGAGGTTCAACACGGCAAAGTGCAAGGTTTTGCACTTGGGCCGGAAACCCCAGGCACCTGTACAGGCTGGGAGGAGTTGTCCTTGAGAGCAGCTCGGCAGAGAAAGACCTGGGGGTCCTGATAGATGAGAAACTTAACATGAGCCAGCAGTGCAGTCTGGCAGCTCAGAAAGCAAATGGGATCCTGGGCTCCATCAGGAGAGGGTTGTCAGCAGGGATAGGGAGGTGATTGTCCCCTCTCACTCTGCTCTTGTGAGGCCTCATCTGGAGTACTGGGTCCAGGTGTGGAGCCCTGAGTACAAGAATGACATGGAGATTTTGGAATGGGTCCAGAGGAGGGCCACGAAGATGATCAGGGGGCTGGAGCACCTCCCCTATGAGGACAGGCTGAGGGAGTTGGGCTTGTTCAGCCTGGAGAAGAGAAGGTTGCGGGGTGACCTCATTGCAGCCTTTCAATACCTGAAGGGAACTTACTCCCAGGAGGGGAGTAAACTCTTCGAAAGGGCTGACAATAGCAGGACCAGGGAAATGGTTTTAAGTTAAAAGAGGAGGATTTAGGTTGGATGTTAGGGGAAGTTCTTCACTAGGAGAGATGGTTAGGCCCTGGAACAGGCTGCCCAGTGAGGTGTGGATGCCCCGTCCTTGGAGGTGTTTAAGACCAGGTTGGACGGGACCCTGGGCAACCTGATCTAGTAAATGTGTATGTTTGGTGGCCCTGCCAGGCAGGGGGGTTGGAACTACATGATCCTTGAGGTCCCTTCCAACCCGGGTCATTCTGTGATTCTGTGATTCCGTGTGTGTGTGTGTGTGTGTGTGTGTGTGCAAGGATGGGGTGGTGTCCATTGTCACGAGCACAGAGGTGTGCAAAGCGGTGGGCGATTGCTCCGTTGAAGCAAGAAGCAAGCGTGCCAGTGCTCCAGTTGTAAGGAAGTGCATTGCTGGAACAGGGCAGAGCTGAGCCTGCAACTGCAGCCTCCTTTGCACAGCCCAGCTCTCAGAGGGTGAGACAGTTGTGCTTCCTGAGCAGCTCAGGGACGTTGTGGCCAGAAGCAGCCGAGTCCAAAGTTCCTGGTGTGAAGTGCTCCGAACATTGGGCTCTCTGGGCGAGCTCCCGGCTGACAGCACTGCTCCCCTCTGCCCTCGCCTGGGCCTGCTGGGAGCTGCAGGAACTACCACTCCCAGGATGCTGTGCGGCAGCCCCGGGCGCCGCCATGACAGTGGTGTGTGCAGTGCTGTGCAGGGCTGGGCCTGTGGGCTCAGGGCACCGGGTGCTCCTTCCCTGAGGCTGCCAGGAGGTAAGGCACCGTGAGGGTGGTTTGGGGGAGACCAAAAGACGTAGAGAGGACGTAGGTGGGACATGGAGGTGAGATAGATGGGGCATGAACTGGATCTAGAGAGAGGGGTGAGAAGGCAAGGTGGATATCCGACAGGTGGGGACAGGGGCCTGTACAGGTCAAGGGCCAAGTCCAGCTCTGCAAGCACAGCAACATGTCGGGGACGCCGGGCTGCGGCTGGGGATGGAGCAGAGCAAGATGGAGAAAGGGGGGAACATTCAGGGAGCGAAGAAATCTCCAAGTGGGGCTTTCTCCATAGCTCAGCCTGCAGCGCAGCCACACGACCTAGGCAGGCCTCAGACTGGGATCCTGCTGCTGGGTGCTGCAGGGTGCAGCCTGGCTCAGTCCTCTCTGCACCTGGGGACTGATGGCTGTGTCTGGGATGGCAGTGAGCCTCCTCCACTCCAGGCTGAGCCACTCAGCTCTCCCTTAATTAGAATTGCCATCCATCCCCCCTTTCTCATCCCTCCATTCCCACGCAGAACTGACTGAGGAGGGGAGGGGATGGGTCCAATGGTGGTGGCAGATCTGGGGACACTGCCCTTTCTGCTGCCCTGAAGCCACATTGCCCTGAAGGTGGGCCCGGGGGCCTGGGGAGGTGGGCTTTGGAACTGAAGGAACGGCCGCAGGCAGGCAGGCAGAAATATGGCAAAGACATTTAATCATGGAACGTAGCAAACAGTCAAGAAATGACAGTATTCCCACCCAACCATTTCCCACCCTAACAATCCTTTCTGATCCCACCCCCTCCAACTCCCACCCCCAATCAACTTCCCTCCCTCCCTCCCTCTGCCCAAAACCTCCCTCCCAGCCCCCTGTTGTAATCCCAGAAGAATGGCAGCAGCCATGGATCAAGAGAAGGACTTGACAGAGCAGCAGCTGTGGAGCAGGAGAAAGAGCAAACCGTGTTGGTGGTGGATGCGACAGGCAGTGCCAGCAGGGCGTCCCCTGCTTCAAAGTGCACCTTTCCTCTCTCACCCACCACACATTCTCTCCTGCATTCAGGCTCTGAACGATTTCTTCCCATTGGACTCCATATCCGCATGGCCAGTGCGTGATACAGAGCCCAAGTGGAACACCTGCTTGGAAAATGAAATCAACTCTCCCATTCAGTTCTATGAGCGTGCGCCTTCCTCTCAAGTGATGCGTGGTCCTATTGGAAAAATCCCTGTTAGCTGGGTGGAAGAGTAAGATGTAATCACCATTCTGTGATACGGGGTCATCCCTTTGCCTGAGATTCCTTTCCAGGTTTTGCCTTTGCAAATTAAGAAAAGGCTTTAAATTAAGATAGGCTAATAGCATCATAACCGAGCATTACTAATACATTCAATGATTAATCCCGCAGATTCCAGCACCATTGGTACCATTAGAACCTATTGGATTCACATCCAATCTATTAACAATAAGAAGCACACGATAACCTGGATAATGCCTAATAACTCTGGTTCCTGAGACAGTAGTTGGCAAAACCTGAAGGCAAAAGGTCAGCGCGCTAGGACAAACAGCCAGACAGCAATATGGTTAAATATGGCTGCGTCCATCGACTGCCCGAAAAGCCATGCTTTTATAGCAGACAGACGAGGGCGTTTATAAACCATACACACCAATTGGAGGAAAGCTACTGCAATAACAGTTCCTGGTCAAAGACCTACTTTGAAAGCCTCGAGCTACTCATTCTTTTCCTAGAGGTGTCCTTGGTTCTCATGCTGTTTCTCCTGCTCCCTCCACAGCTGCTGCTCTGTGAAGCCCTTCTCTTGATGCATGGCTGCTGCTCTGTAAAATTCTTCTGGTATTACAACGGCCCCCCAGATTCCCACCCCACCAGTAGCAGAGTACAGCCATTTCATTGCCCACCCCAAAAAGGTCCCATGAATTCCCACCCCAAACTCCCGCCCCCCAACCACTCCCCCACCCCAAAAATTCCCACCCCCAATTCCCACCCTCATATTGGCCACCCCAAGAATTCCCACCCCTTCCCCCCCAACCATTTCCCACCCCCCACCCAGCATTTCCCAGCCCGGAGCTTTGACAGTGCAAGGCTTTGTCGGTGCATCATCTTCAGAGCCCCGCAGTGCCCCAGTGCAAGATGCCGTTTGCGGACAGCCCAGTTTGGGAGGGGTAGGGCTGGGGCCGGTGCTGGTGCCCCTGGAACACTGCCGCTGCTCTCTGGGTGTGGTGGGGGCCGGCCAGGAGCCCAGGGCTCCAGGGAAGCGCCTTGGTCGGCTCCGGCCACGTCTCCTGCTCCAGCAAGTGGGCCGGTTTCTTGGTGCGCTCCCGCTGGAGCCGCTGTTGGGGTGTGATGGGCAGCGAGTCCTCCTGCCGGCCGCCGTGCTGACACAGGCAGCTCCGCCTAGCGCCGGTGGTTGTGGCCTGGAACATGCTGGCAGCGCGGTGTCTTCCTGGTTGTGGCGGGGACACTGGCTGCCAGTGTGCTGCTTGTGCCCGCTGCTCTGGCCTCTTGTGGTGGTGCAGGTGGGTGCTGGGCACTTGGCCGGCTGGCTGCTGTCCCCGTGCTGCTTGTGTGCCATTTGTCAGGAGATGCAGCCGGGTGGCAGTCAAAGGCGGCTGAGCAGCACCCGGGGCTGCCTCCGCCGTGCCTCCTCCATCAGGTGTGCAGTGCAGGGCGACGGAGGTGCGGGGGCAGCCAGGGGGGTGGGCAGTGCCAGGCGGGTGAGAAGCACTCGGGGCTGCCTTCGCCGTGCCTCCTCCATGAGCTGTCCAGTTTGCATCAGAGGAGGCACGGGGTGCTTGGCCGGCTGGCTGCTGTCCCCGTGCTGCTTGTCCTTGTCTGCCAGCCGGCAGGAGATGCACCCGGGTGGCAGTGCCAGGCGTCTGAGATGCACCCGGGGCTGCCTCCGCCGCGCCTCTTCCATCAGATGTGCGGTGCGGGGCGACGGAGGTGCGGGGGCAGCCAGGGGGGTCGGCTCAGGCAGCTCAGGGGAGTCCTCTAGTACAAAAGGTGATGTAAATAGTGTGCGATTAATACATCGAATTTTAACTCTACCTCCTGTGCTAGTATATTTCTTGTTGGAAATACATAATACAGTGATGGGTTATTTAGCAAGGTGCACAATTATTTCAGTTGAGCTTCAATATGTAATTAGATAATCTATGATGTCCTAGGAAATCAGAAATCTTTCTGAGTCCAGATTTTTTTTAATCATCACAGAAGAATATTTGCATCTGTTATGGCAACTGACAGCACTGATTCATTTCTAAATAAACATCCTATAAATAAAAGTTAGACATTGCACCTAACAGTTGTTCTGACCTGCCTTTCCTTCTGCCCCTCCATGATTACCTCAGGCTGTCAATTGGTGAAAAGTGCTTGAAAATCCTTGAAATCCATTTCTCCATCTCCTATCAGATTTAATATTCTGTCCACCTCTGTCATAGCTTTAGGCTGTAATTTAGAAAAAGAAGAAAAAGTTAAACAGTCTAGCTATAAACAAGCTTACTGTAAAGCAAGTCTACAGAGTCTTGATAACTTCTTTTCATCTTGGTTGTGCAGTATAGATTTATCTTCCTCTTATAACCTCGAAAAGATAAATGGACAAAAGATAACACATGTGTAGGATCAGTAGCTTTCACTTTTATTCAGAGGCTTTTCCCAATCCCCTTTGAACACAGTTGTCATATTTCAACTGATTTTGGTTGTTTATATATTACAATTTTCCAGTGTGGTTTATACCTAAAACTATAATATGTAGAGTGGCCATACATTGAGTTGGATACATATTTCAATGTTATTGAAAATATGAGACAAAGAAGAACTGAAGCTTTATCTGAAGAGTGAGAATGAGTTTAAAAGTATCTCAAAAGGTCCCAGAAAGAAAATATTT
>NW_015439858.1:0-4000 GCF_001577835.2 Coturnix japonica | reverse complement strand
CACGTGCCCAGACCCTGATTACAGGCGGGCCGACAACACCCCTGGAGCCACAGAGCTCAGTTTCCCCCCCAGCGGCAGGAACAACTCTCAGCCGCCAGGCAGCGGGGCGACACGGCCTAATGCCACGGTCGGGGAAAAAGAAAGCACATCCAATCCGGGGAGGGTGCAAGCCCAGCCCCCACAGCTCGCAGCCCCGTGCCTCTGAAAGGCCGGGGCCACATTCCCACCTGAGTACAGGGGGTCTCTCAGAACACAGCTCACCAAACACAGGGGGCACGCACAGCCCTGCTACAGGACGGTACCCACGCCTCACCATCATCAAGAAGCCCACGGAGCACGCAGCTCCCACCAACGCCTGAGCTACAGGCGGGCCCGCCCGGCAGCAGAACATCACCACAGCATCACAACATCACCACGTCTTTGAGAGCCTGAGCGGGGAGGTAACCCCACACATAAGAAGCACCTCAACCTGCACCCTCTAACGGGACAGGAGGGGTCATCCCCACCAACTGGATGGCTAAAGCAGCCGGCCACAACACTGCAGCCTCCCCAGCCCTGATTACAGGGGGGGGTGGGCCACTTGAGGGACAGAGGCTCAACATCTTGGGACACGTGCCCCCGAGTACGGAGCGGTCACGCCGCCAGAACAGGCGGCCACGCAAGGACAGGCCCCAAACCCTGGCTACAGGGCGGCCTCAGCCACAGAGCTACCATGTGGCACAGATCTCAACTAAAGAAAAAAGGAGACAGGCCAACAGGACCCTCACTGCGCTCGTGGGACTAAGATGAGAGGGAAGACCCCTGCTTTGCGGCATATAACCAAACCTCCAATCCCCCCTGGGAAGCGAAGCTACGCTGCAGCATCTTGTAGGGGCCTAAGGGAAAGCACACTCACACTCACCACACACATACAAACAACAAACAGGGGATGGAAGGGGAACACACACACACAGATGCGCTTTCCAGCAGGGAAGGATAAGGCGGCGCAGCCAACTCCTGGGAATAAACCCGCACCACGAGCAACATACAAGAGCCTGAGGTCTGACCCTGGGGGCTGCACAGAGGCCACAGACCTCAATGTGCAAGGGGCATTCTCAAGCAANGCGCGGACGGGCCGATGGGCAGATCAGGCTGGGGCCTGCAAAAGCAGCGGGAGACAAGGAGTTTCGCTTCCTGCTTCACGGGGACTCATGCCACGCTCCATCGCAAAGGGGCCGGGGATCGGGGAACACAGGTCGCTTCCCGAACTTACAGGGGCAGGCCCATCCCTACGGGCGCGGGGAGGATCCTTCTCTTCCCGATTCCGGGGGTGCTTTGGCACCCACCCACTTAACGGGGCGGGTTCACCCACCAGGCTGGCCAGGCAGAAGCATAAGAGGCTTCACGTGCCACAGACCCTGGTTTACCCAGGCGGGCGACAACAACACCCCTGGGCCACAAGAGCTCGTTTCCCCCCAGCGGCAGGACAACTCTCAGCCGCAGGCAGCGGGGCGACACGGGTCCTATATGCACGGTCGGGGGGAAAAGAAATGCACATCAATTCCAGGGGGAGGGTGCCAAGGCCCAGCCCCAACAGCTCGGCAGGCCCCGTTTTGCTTGAAAAGGGCCGGGGCCGCATTCCACTGAGTTACAGGGGGTTCTTCTTCAGAACACAAGCTCACCAAACCACGGGGGGCCACCAGCCACAAGCCCCTGCCTACAGAGACGGTACCCCACGCCTCACCTCATTTCAGAGAAAAGCCCCCCGGGGAGCATTGCAAGCTCCCACCCAACGCCTGAGCTTATACAGGCGGGCACCGCCGCGGCAGGCAAGAACATTCATTCACAGCATCACAACATCACCACGTCTTTGAGAGCCCGAGCGGGGAGGTAAACCCCACACATAAGAAGCACCTCACCTGCACCCTCTAACGGGGGGCAGGGAGGGGTTCATACCCCCACCAACTGGATGGCTACAGGGGCAGGGCCGGCCCCACAACCCCACTGCCAAGCCTCCCAGCCCCTGATTACAGGGGGGTGGGGCCACTGATGGGACCAGAGGGCCTTTACACACTCTTGTTGACCACGTTCGTTGCCCCGAGTACGGAGCGGTCACGCCGCCAGAACAGGCGGCCACGCAAGGACAGGCCCAAACCCTGGCTACAGGGCGGCCTCAGCCACAGAGCTACCATGTGGCACAGATCTCAACTAAGAAAAAAGGAGACAGGCCAACAGGACCCTCACTGGCGCTCGTTGGGACTAAGATTGGAACCAGGGGGAAAGACCCCTGCTTTGGCGGGGCATTATAAACCCAAAACCCTTCCAATCCCCCCTGGGAAAGGGCAAAGCTACGCTGCAGCATTCTTTGTAGGGGCTAAAGGGGAAAGCGGGCACTCACACCTTCACACGCACATACCAATAACAACAACAGGGGAAATGGAAGGGGGAACCACCACCACACAGAATCCGGCTTTTCCAGCAGGGAAGGAATTAGCGGCCGCAGCAAACTCCTGGGGGATAACCCGTACCCCACGAGCCAACAATACAAGAAGGCCGTGAAGGGTCTGACCCTGGGGGGCTGCACACGAAGGCCAACAAGACCTCCCATGTGGCCCAAGGGGATTCTCAAGCAAGGAAAAGGGCAAAGGACAAATGCCACGCCACACACCCCGAGTACAGGGCTGGCGCATTGACAGGCCACCAGCAGGCAACAGCACTGAGGGGCAGGGGGAGGAGGGGCAGGGAAAAGGCACTGCCCTGATTACAGGGAGGCCTTGGGGTCCGGTGTGGAGGCTCCAAATTTCCCCACTCAGGTGCGGAGATGGTGGCTGCTCACCTACCGTTAAGGGGGGGCCACAACTGCCCCCAGTGCAGCCAAGGGAGCAACAGAGGCAAAAGGCCAGCTACAGCAAAGACCAGAGCCCTGCTTACAGGGAGGTCGCCCAGCACAAAGACGGCCTGGTCACCCAAGGCCGCCGGCAACGTTCAATTCCAATGTGACTATAGACCTGCTAACAGGGAGGTGCTTTGCCCAGAGAGCCTTTCTCTTTCCCCCCCGCATTGGCGGGCTTCTGCATCCTCTTCTTCCTCGCTCCTGCCTCCCAGGTCCCAACGTCGCTTCTTCTTTCTTCGGCAGTAGATCCTGAAGTACGAGGCACAGCTCCATTTCACTATCTCTCGAATTCATTATTGCCATAGCTGCTTAGAGGACCAGGCACCTGCCACAACGTTTTATAGTACATGTACAGCAGTTGATGGCCCCTTACTTGGTTGAGGTATTGCATAGCAAGTTAAAAGAGAGGTTGACCACACATTATCTATGACCAATGTAGTAAACTGGATTTTTATTTTCATGGCTACGAATTTCTCAGACAATCATTCTCATCTTTATTATTAAAGCTTTTCCTTCACATTTATTTTCTTACACAACTGTAATAGTGCTCTAATGATTTCTTCTTTACATCCTGAATGCCTCATCTAGAAACACACCTCCATGTGACCAATTGAAATAAAGTCCCTAAAGTGCATCATGTCAGTCACAACGAGATTTTTTTTTTTTACTTTATTTTTGTGCCGCAGCATCTTCAAAGGAGTGGTGTCAGAGGCAACGCTCCACCCGGCCGCCCCCCCCCACTACACGCTTGCCGTCAGAGACACCGCTCCGCTCGGCCCCCCCACTCGCACCCGCCAGCTGCCGGAGGCGCCGCTTCTCCCGCCCCCCTCCCCCCTCCCCCCCACGCCTGCCGTCGGAGGAGCCTCTCCTCCTGACTCCCCACCACCCGCCGTCGGAGGCGCCGCTCCGGCCGGCCACACTGCAGCCGTCAGAGGTGCCGCTCCGCTCGGCCTCCCCCTCCTTCCCACCTGCCGTCGGAGACGCTGCTCCGCCCGGCCCCCCCCCTCCCCCAGTCATCACAGCCTCCGCTCCGCTCGGCTTTCCCCCCCACCCGCCATCGGAGGCGCCGCTCCAGCCGGTACCCCTTAACCCCCGTCGGAGACGCCGCTCCGACCGGCCTCCCCTACC
>NW_015439857.1:0-1000 GCF_001577835.2 Coturnix japonica | reverse complement strand
GTGAAACTGATGTGAAAAGGTCCTGTAGTACTTAGGGTTTTGCAGTTCAGGCTCTTCTTGTGGTGTGGGGCACCTTATTCCTTGTCAGACGTTCTTTGAAGAGATTTTGAATTGTCTTGACTGTGGATTGAGGTTCATTTAGGGCTCCTTGTCTTGCTTCGTTGTCACGGTTTGAACTAAAAATCCACCTGCGTCCGTGACAGGGGTGGGGGGCCGTAGGCCCCGGAGGGGCCCTAGGCCGAAAGGAAAAAGTTAATTAGGAAAAGAAAACAGTGGCAACGATCTAAGGAGGCACACTTATTTACTAAATACTATATCAAATAACAGGATAACACAATATAATAAATATAATTGAAAATTGAGCTAACGAATCAAGCAAAATAGGAGAGAGAATGAGTCCCGTAACCGAGAGGGCCTACTGTGAATCTAGGCGAACGGCTGAAGGCTCCCACACACTCCCCTGAACGCCAGAACTCGAAAGACGTCAGTCTGTTCTGCGACAGAGTTTAATATAGAGTCCAGGTCCCGTGACCATCGTGTTGTTCCCTGGGAGATGTAGTTTCTTCTGAATAAGTTGCAGATTCAATAAAATTATTCATGCTTTATATGATGTTATGATGTGGAATACTGATAGCAAAAATTACAAAATTATAAACCATGACATTCCACCCCTTATTCCTACATCATTACATTATATTTATACATACATACACACATCATATGTATATTGTGAATAATCAGCAACCTTATTTTTTCTCAACAATCTATATTTATTCCATACAAATCCTAAGTTGAGAACAAAACTCTATAACCTAATTTACTATTTATTAATTTTGAGGAAAATGGCAAAAATGCCAGAAAAAGGAAACATGTCAGCGGTAGAGGGGAAAGGCAGCGCTGTAGGGCCGTCCCCCACATCAAGGTGCACTCATCCTTTCCCAGCCACACAAGCAGATTTCCTTTTGACTTATACTTCTTTCCATGTGTGCTCTACACATGC
>NW_015439856.1:0-32000 GCF_001577835.2 Coturnix japonica | reverse complement strand
GTATTAAAGCTTACAATAACATGTGATCAGCCAGCCTCCTCCAAAATATCATATCTTTAGATTAAAACTTGTGGTTGTCAGCATCTTAAAATACAAACATGTTCCTCAACAACTGTACTTCACCTTGGGGAAACTTTCCTGTACCTGAATCCACCAACTGTGGCAATTTACCTCCTTATCCAAACAATGCAATTCCCTCAGGTAAAAATCTCTTCTGATATTTAACTTCTCCAAATATTGAAAGGCAGTTTGATGTAAAGCAGGAAGAATAATTCCTTTGCTTCCTGTGCCAGGATGACATTTACAGCCCTGGACTGTTATCGAAAGGGATTGCCAGGGATGGTTAAGCCAACTGATAATTAATTATAGGTAGGTATAAAATGTCAAGGTTCAAGATGAAGCTTGCCTTTGATACCAAGATAGAGATTACTTCTGTTCCCTATAAGAGGTAAACAGATTTGGACAGGGAGGGAGACTGATTTTCAGAACAGACACAGTAATGCAGACGGTATTTTTTGGAGTACTGATACACTGTACATATATTTGAATTATGTATAAATACATTTTAAAAAAAAGTGAACCTTTAGAAACTTTACAGCCCTGCTGAATCAGCATTTCTCTATAGTCCTACAACTAAATCAAATGACGGTAATTGATGCAGCAATCTATCCTATTGCGAGTGCTTATTAAAACATACAAGCAATTAGGACTGTGACCTCATGTCATTAGCAGGCATCTAAGGTTGTTTCTACATAACGCATACTCTGTTTAGAAAAAAAATAGTGGAAAACTTTGTCAAATTCAATGTTTAGAGGCTGTATTTGTTGCAGTGTGGTTCTTCATCATATAATACTAGAGCTAATTAATTTAAACTGTATTATCTACTGAGAATCCATGTCAGGATGCTGAGAAGAACAGCATGTTCAGTGTGAATTTAGTCAGGGACTCAGTTTGGTACTCTCTGTATAGAAAACTAAATACCAACTTGACTTTTTTATACTAAAAATGGGGAAACAGCTATTTTGTCAGCCTGTTGCTCTGTATTTTTAACCCAATGCAAATAGGAAAAAGAACTCAACGAGCAGTAAAACAACAGCAAGAATTTAACATACTCTCCAGGTGTTAAATTATAAAAGATTCTCTGGAGGGTTAGGAACTGTGTGTTCAGTGTGCTTAGAAGGCAGATCTGCATCCGAAACAAATCTGTGTCAGTATTACCACCAACTTATGTTCCTCTGAATAAGCAGTCAGCATTAGTTCTGTCTTACAATAAAGCTGAACAAATATTTCAACAAATTATTCTGGCAGTCTTTTTTAGGAAGATGGTGTTTCAGTATAGCAGTACCAACCTGGAAGTCTCTGCTTCCCTCTTGACTAGTCAGCCTCCTTAATTTTCCCAGTTAGTTGGACTGAATCTAATTTGCTACCTTACATCTNGGGCCACTCAGCTCCGCCTTGTTTGCCTCCGGCACTCTGCCATCACTGAGGGTTTTCTCTGCTCCTCGTCCTTCTCTGATGCTCTGAGACTGCACTGCCTGGGCTCCACCTGCCTTTGGTACTGGAGCTTTGGCTATGGATTTGCCCACAAACTGACTCATTGGTGCCGGTCTCACCACCCCTCTTTCTTCTTTCAAACTCTGAGGCTGTGCTGGACGTATTTCTGGAGCCTTCCCTTTGGTGATGACTTTGCCCTGAAGCTGGCTGCTCAGTGCTGGCTTCACTGCTTGTTTTCTGACCCACTGAGCTCCAGCAGCCTGAGCCCGACCCAAGCCTTGTGCTGGAGCTCTGGCTGTGTGTTTCCCATCACTTTTGCTGCTCAGCACCGGCTTTGCTGCTCCTCTTCCTTCCTGGCAGCTCTGAGGTTCCACTCCACGAGTGCGGCCTGGCTCTGCTGCTTTACTTTGTGCTGTCAGCTTGTGCTGACCTTGGCTGCTCAGTGCCGGCCTCACCGCACCTTGTTCCTCTGTGCACCTGTGGGGTTTTATTGCCCGTGCTGGACCCGTGGGTGGTGCAGTGCTTTTGGTCGTGCCTTCACTCTGGGTTTTGCTGGGCACAGCCATCTTTTTGGGTGAAGACACCGCCGGGAGCGCTGGAACTTGACTGAAAGAGAAGAGCAGAGCAGAGGAGATGCTTTACAGTGTGTGACATTTTTGGGGCCACATCCTGCAGCCACCTTTGGGGCCACATCCTGCAGCCTTGGCTGCAGCACAGCCTTCCCCAAGCAGAGCTCACAGGCTGCCCTTGGGTTCTCTTGAGGGCCAGAAGGGAACCAGCCCTGTGATCTCACAGCAGCCACATACTACCCATCCATGCTCTGCATTCAGCAGTGCCGGACAGCCCCAGGCAGTGGGGCTGGAGAATGGGCCCTTGCTGGTTCAGCCCCATGAGGATCCCAACCCCGAGCACCCAGCCTCACCTGGGCACAGAGCTCTTCTTCTGCTCCACCCTTGTTTTGGGAAAAGAACCTGTGCCTCCTCTATGGGCAGTGCTCCGTCGGCCATGTAAGGATGGCTGCTCAGGGATCTTTCCTGGCCCTGGGAAGAAGACATCTCATCAGAGGGGATTCGCTGTCAATCTGCCATCTCTGGGACGTGCAGGGCTGCTCAGGCCTGTCCCAAACCATCCAGGGGGGCCGCTCCACTTCCCTGGCAGATGCTCCCTCCCTCCAGGGACGTCTGTCCCTCTTGCCCAGCTCCTCCTCTCAGGGGTGCAGCTCAGATTTGGGCCCGCTTTCCTGACCTTTGCTTTGGGAAAGAGGAGCTGAGTGGTGTCTGTGAGCTGACAGCCTCTTCTAGGGGCTCGTTGCCCAAAGGGAGGACGGGGCCGAGGATCCCCCCCCCCTCCTGCCACACCCAGGGATGGGGGCACGTGGGAACATTTCCCGCCCCAATCCCTGGGCCACCTATAGGATTTTATTGAGGCCATCCTCATTTCATCTTAGAGACCCAACACTTGTGGCGTAGAAGGAGAGGCATGAATCTTTGCATGAGTTGGAGCCATTGGGTGATCACTGAGTGGGGCTTTTCCCACGGCAGCTTGGTTGTGTGGGGCACGGAAAGGAGCTGGCTGCTGCTTTACCTTTCTTGTCCCGGCCAAGAGGTGGCACACCCAAACCCTCTTCTTTCTCCATCTTGCCCTCACCAGGCACTTCCCTGGATGCCTTGGATGGTTTCCTGGGAGGTGGTTTGTGGATAAACTCCAACTTAAACCTGTACAGAAGGAGAGGATGGAGGCGTGACTCAGCAGCCTTTGCTGCCCACCGGGATTGCCTGCTCACAGCTTGATTTTCACACTGCATCAAGGTCCAGCATCCCCCAAAGCTGCCTGTGCCCCAATTCCAGGGGCTGTGCTGGGAAATGGGGTCACCCAGCTGAGAAATCCAGGCCTCAAAAGGATGAAAACATCACCTAAATTCCTTCATCTCTACCATCAGATCTTCCTCACAGAAACCTCTACAGCTCTGGGACGTGTAAATAGGTCCCAAGGGTGGATTCTCAAAGTGCCCACCTCTGGAGAGAAGGTAAAGGCTCCAGGAGGAAATGCTGTGGATCATCTGCTCCATTATAGTTCCCTAAGCAACAGCACAACCTGAGTCCTGAGCTGTCAGCAGACCCCAGGGGAGCCTGATATACTGACTTCAACAGCAAACACCCCTCTGGTTGTGGAGCTGGGTGAAGGCCCCGTGCCCAGATTTCGGTGACTTTCTCCACCCTGCTTAACTCCCCCCCATGTGGGGGTCACCTGTCGGGTCTGATTTGCACACACAGTCAAATCAGGCTGTTTTCCCCAGGTAAACCAGCAATCTCTATGGGGTAATGCCATCATTCCATGGGACTGCAGGCAGCTGCATTACTCAGGTCATTGGTTAACGGCACATCCTTTGCAGACAGCACAGTTATGACTGGCAATCCAGACAGACTTACAGCACCAAATGAGGCATCCCCCCAGTGCTCAGCCTCCCCCCAGCCCCTCTGATGGCTGAGGACAAGCTGCAACACAAGAGGCTGCACCAGACTGTTTGCCCATCCCATGTGGGCAGCACAGAAACAACACTGGCTGCCCAGAGTCCTCATGGGCAGGACAGCTGTGGTCACAAGGAGGAAACGATAGCAAGGGAGAGCCGAGCAGCTGCGCTGAGCAGAGGCTCCATCCACAAACATACTCACTCAGGAAAGACGATGACCCGGCCAGAGAGTGTCAGGGAGCCACCGCTGCCACCCGGGACACCACCATGTCCAGCAGCCAGGGGACCTGCAGGGAGGATCAGGGAGGCGGTGGAACATCCTTGTGATGGGCTGAAGCACTCGGGGAGCGGAGGGAGAGCTGACAGCACCATAGCTCTCTTGGCTGCCTGAGCAGCTGGCCGGGTTCTGGCAGGCCATATGCAGGCAGGGTAAGGGCTGTGGGACTGCCCGGTCAGGCAGAACCCAAAAGCTCACCTTGAAAACTGCTGTTTCCAGACTGGCTTTCCCACAGACCTTCTCGAGGAAGTCGTAGTAGAATTTCATTTGAACTCGTGCTCCTTCTAAGAAGAGGACCCCGATGTCCTTCAGGACAAAGGCAACGTTCTCCCCGTTCCTCAGGCAGTGGGAGATGAGGGATGTGGTGCTGCATATGCAGGTCTCCACTCTGTGCCGGGACACCGATGCAGTTGAGGCCACCTCGGTGTACTTGAGGGGCTCCACTTCCTTATGGCCTGTAAAATCACACCAGGTGGTCAGAATTGGTCACTTAGCAGCCCTCCTGCCCCTACTTCTGAGTGCTACTTGTATTCACCACCCAGGACGGCCCTGTGTTTGGATGGGCTCCATGGAAGGGCTGGTTTGCTTCTGAAAGTGGAGGCAGCCATCCTGTTTGCCAGCAAGGGTTGAATTCTCCTCCTACCTGTCAGGAGTTCCTCATCACCTGTCAGACTGTGGACGTCCAGAAGGTTCCTGGCCAGGCGAAACGCCGGCCACTGCACAACCAGGGTGCCCTCCTTAGCCCTGATCTCTTTGAAGACGATGTCGAAGGAACCGAAGGTAGGAATTCGGATCCCCTACGAGTGGAAGAGAACGGAAGGGCCCAAGGGTTAAGGCTGAAGGAGGGCCTGGGAGTTTCCCTGCACAGGGACCGTGCTTCAGGCCCTGCTGTATCATCTGCCACTGTTGAGAGGTGCTGGCCTGGGGACTGGGAGTCATTTGGGAAGGAACTGCCCACCCCTCTCCTTCCCACCACCCTCCAAACTGCAGCATGGCAGCCCCAGCAGAAGCAGCTTCATGGAATCCAGGATTCCAGCAGCTGGGAGCAGCGCTGAGATCCAGCACCTCCTGCCACAAGCAGTGCTGCACCTGTGGGAGGCCCACTGGGACTTCATAGGGACTTTTGGGGGGGATGTCCCTATGAAGAACCTCATATGGACTTCAAGGGGGGGACATCCCTATGAAGAACCTCATAGGGACTTCAAGAGGGGAACATCCCTATGAAGAACCTCATAGGGACTTCAAGGGGGGGATATCCCTATGAAGAACCTCATAGGGACTTTGGAGTGGGACATCCCTATGAAGAACCTGCATTCTGGGGAGGGGAAGAGTCACTGCATCGCACAGCCCAGGGCCAAGGGGACTGCCCAGCTCTCCAAGGGGACCGGCAGGAAACAGGTGCTGACCCACCTTGTGCAGCAGGAGTTGTTGTTGCACACAGACGGCCACGGAGTCCCAGACGGCCACTCGCTCTGCAGAGCAAAGGTAAAGCAGGTTGCAGCCCATCTACCCCTTCCCAGCATCCCGACTGCCTCAGAGCGGGATGGCAGGTGAAAAGGGTCAGCGTCATCCCTGATCCCAAAGAGAGACAGCCCCGAGGAAGAGTGCTGGTTCCGGCCCACTCGCTGCCAGGACCCATTGGCAGCGGTGCCGTGTGCTGGCTGTGGATCCCCGTACCTTTGGTGGTGCCATATGGACTCCTGGAGGCACAGCCCGTTGCGGGGCCGTCCTCCCACCAGCTTAACTTGGTACGCATCACACGCGCAGGTTGCTCCTTGTTGGCAGCAGCCATGTGGGAGCTCACCCCTTCCAGATGCTTCCAGTCGTCTGCCAGAAGCTCCTCCAGGATGTGGCACCCACCACCCTGCAGCCGCTCTGATGCTGCTCCTGGGTTCCATGTCACACAGCAGCCCATTGTGACGCAATGGAATGCAGCCGGTGATGGCTGCTGCCCATTCTGTGCCTGCCTGCTGCCTGCCCTGCCTGCAGGAGCCCAGCTCTGCTCTTTTCAGGCTGATGCTCATCCCCTGTGTGCCATGGCCCCCACCAGAAGGGATGGAGGTGGCTCTGGGCCCGAGGCACGTTCACCTGCAGCCCTCCCGCTGCCCTCTCCTCCTGCTCCACTCCCAGCCCTGCTCTTCTCACCATCCCACCCACACTTGAACTCCTCCTTGTGGGTAGATGAGAAGCTGATGCACAGGCCACGGCTGCCAGCGTGCAGCTGGGCTTCCCAGGGCAAACAGCAACACACGGTGCATCAGAAGCTGAAAGAGCCCTCAGGGAAGAGAGGCCAACTCAAGGCGCAGGGACACCTTTCTTCCTCCCACGCTGCTTTTGTTTCTCTCAGCCCTCAGAGAGCAAGGAGATGCTCACAGCCTGTCACCAGCACTTACGGGTTGGCTGAAAGGCCACAGGTTGGGAAGACCAACAAGGAAACGGGGGAAAACCTGCACCATGTCAAGGGAGAGACGTGAAGCCGACCGCTTCATGTGTGTTCACATGTAATCACATGAAGCCTGTGATTGCCAGCCCGAGCGAGGGACGTTCTGACCAGCTACTGAAAGAGGCAGCACCAGGTTTAGAAAGTTCGCTTCAATTTTATTTGCAATAGAGAGATGCAAAATGCATCAAAAATACATTTCAATATGAAATCAAATAGGCGGGATACTGGTAATGACTAAAGACAAAGCTTCCTTAGTTCCTCTCCGCAGTCCATGAAAGGGAAAGCACGGCCAGGCCTGAAAACCAGACCACGCAGTGTGTGTCCTTTGGTGCACCTCTGAGGAAGCATTCCAGGCGATTCTGCTGTCCTTTGTGCCTTCCTGCTCAAGCCCTTATCGCTTCTTTTTGCTTTCCTTCTTGGCTTTCTTGCTCAGCTGAGCAGCACTTGCCTTGGGTTTCTTCACCATCTCCCAGGTCTTAGACTCAAAACCCTCCGAGTCCTACAAGAATCAATTGGGAAACAGTCAGGGAGCTTTCTAACAACTGAAAGGGAAGAGAAGCAAGAGAGGATGGGTGGATGTCCACCAGAGGGGATGGAGGTGGCCTCCTCAGGCAGGCTGGCCTCAGGATGAGATGCTGAGCCCGCTGCCCTTCTCAGCATCTTCCTGCATGGGCCTGAACCTCTTGACCGCTGCCATCTCTAATGATGAGCATCTCGATTGCTGCAGCTCTCACTGGTGCTCATTGGGCACCCAGGGCAGGTCGGCCTCAGAGCTCAATGAGGATCAAGGGGCAGGCTTGGCTTTCTTTGACACGGGACTTGTTTTCAGCCAAAATAAGCTTAGAAAACTGCAGGCTCCCACCCCTGAGACCCCACAGTGCAGAGGAGAAACAACCCGCAGTGCTCTGGGCAAGTGCTGTGAGCTGTCAAAGCTCTTTAGTGGGGGCATAGGGCCCATTGGAACCAACCCATTCGTTGTGAGCATTGAACACATTGAGTATTGAAGTTCAGCTTGGATCTGCTCAGGCTCCCATTCCTGTCCTTCCAGTGAAGTGAAACCCTCCAGGCAGCATCTGGTTGGTCCATCCAGTGGCAGAGAGAAAATCCTCCTGTGGCACCTGTTAGGAACTGTTTGTGCTTTGAGTTTTCCTTTCTAGGTGAGGCCGGACACGTCGAACCACCAGGAGAAGCCATGAAGGGTCATAAACAGCACAGCTGGTTATTGGGATCCTGGAAAGAAAGAATGCACCTCTCTGCATTCTGGGATAAATAGTGATATTCGGGTGAAAACTGTCTAAATCTTGACATAAATAGATATTGAATGCTGAAATCATTGCATTTTTGAGACAAAAATCTTATACTGGGGAGAAAGAATCATATTGTGCTAAGAAGAGTGATTTTTTGTAGAAAATTTCTTCTTTTGGAGATGAAAAGCAGTGTTTTGGGAAGAAAATGTCTTTTTGATGGGATCAAGTGTGATATTTAACAGAGAACGTTTTATTTCTGGGATAAATTGTGATATTTGGGGGAAAAGTGTCTAAGTTTTTACATAAATTGATATTAAGGGAAGAAATCATCATATACTGGAGACAAAAATGGGTATTTTGGGGAGAAAGCGTCACATTACCCTATGTAAATGAAATTTGTGTAGAAATTGTCATCATTTGGGGATGAAAAGCAGTGTTTTTGGAAGAAAATGTCTTTTTGTTGGGATCAAGTATGACACTATAGTGAGATCATTTTATTTCTGGGATAAATAGTGATATTCTGGGGGAAAATGTGTAAATTTTTATAGAAATTGATATTAAATAGAGAAATTGTTGTAGTATTGGGTCAAAAATATTGGGGAGTAAGAGTCATATTGTGCTAAATAGAGGAAATTTTTGTAGAAAATGTCTTCTTTTGATGAAGGAAAGCAGTATTTTGGGAAGGAAATATCTTTTTGGTGGGTTCAACTGTGATATTTAACAGAGAAAATGTTTTATTTCTGGGATAAATAATGATACTAGGGAGAAAAATGTCTAAATTTTTATATATATTGATACGAAGTAGTGAAAGCATCATATATTGGAGACAAAATAGGTATTTTGGGGAGAAAGCATCATATTACATTAAAAAGATGAAATTTGTGAAGAAAATGTCTTCATTTGGGGATGAAATGCTGTGCTTTGGGTAGAAAATGTCTT
The DNA here is from genome assembly GCF_001577835.2 of Coturnix japonica. Lineage (NCBI taxonomy): Eukaryota > Metazoa > Chordata > Aves > Galliformes > Phasianidae > Coturnix > Coturnix japonica. The sequence continues at coordinate 23,130 of NW_015439856.1, read as the reverse complement.
TTTGGTCGGATCAAGTGTGATATTTAACAGAGAAAATGTTTTATTTCATGAATAAATAGTCAAATTTGGGGGAAAATGTCTAAATTTTGACGTAGATTAATATTAAGGAGAGAAAATGTCATTGTGGATACAAAAAAGTGTGTTTTGTGGTGATTGCTTCTTATTGTTTTAAAAATCTCTATTCTGTGTAAAAAATCTCTTATTTTGAGGATGAAATTCAGTGTTTTGGGTAGAAAATATCTTTTTGGTGGGATCAAGTGTGATATTTAACAGAGAAAATGTTTTATTTCTGGGATAAATTGTGATATTTGGGGGAAAAAAAAGTCTTAATTTGGACATAAATTGATATTAAGGGGAGAAATTGTCATGTTTCAAACAAAAATATTATTTTGGGAAGAAATCATCATATTGTGCTAAAAAGAGGAATTTTTCGTAGAAAATGCCTTCTTTTGGAATGAAAAGCAGTGTTTTGAGGAGAAAATGTCTCTTTGGAGAGGTCAAGTGTGACATTTATGGGGGAAAAACGATGGATGGGCCCTGAGATACGACACCACCAGCACAAGTGATCCTGCATTGACAGGAAGCCCGTGGGATGCCCAGAAGAGAAATGTGGGGTGAGTTTCCTGCTGTGTGTGCAGGGGAAGACTCAGAGGAACTGTAGGCTGAGCTGGACAGGGAGAGGAGGAACCTGACAGCCAACACACCTTGTGCACCAGGAGCTGCTCTTGTACGTAGGCGGCCACCGCATCCCAGACGGCAACTGGCTCTGGAGAGCAGAGGAAAAGCAGGTCACACTGCATCTGCCACTTCCTGGCACAGGACAGGCTGGGCTCAGCCCTTGAGGAAGACCTTGAATCTCTGATGAAAGCTGGCCGTCTGGGAAGCCCTGCAAGCCCAAAACCCAGCTGGCAGGCCCAGGGATCCCTGCTGGGATGGAACCAGCTGGCCGGCCTGTGGGGTCCCTGCTAGGCCAAAAGCCAGCTGGCCCAAGGCGCCATACCAGGTCAAATGCCAGCCGGGTGGCTCGAGTGGGCCCTGCCAGGCCAAAAGCCAGATGGCAAGGAAGGCCCGAAGGAGAAAGCCGTCTGGTCGGATGGTTGCGGGGCGCCTGCCAGGCCAAAGGCCGGCTTGGGGATCCCTGCCAGGCCAGAAGCCTGCAGGCCTGGGAAGCCCTGCCAGGCCAAGAGCCTGCCGCCGGCCAGCTGTCACGGAGTTCTCTCTAGAGCTCACTCTGGGACAGTGGGAACAAACCCGGGGGAGCAGGAACAAAAGTTCACCCCTTCTCTCTAGCGGCACTGTACGGCACGGTGCGGCTCAGCCCGGCCACGTGCGTTTCGGGAGAGGGGAAGGGAAGGGAGATTGCAATTGGGTCTAACAAAAAATGAAGGAGAAAAAAAGGTGATCTGAGAATGAACGGCAGTTTATTAACCTAATAACGCTAAACAACAACAAGAGAGTTTCAACAAAGAGAATACCAAGTCCCCAATCTCACCGATGGAGCTGTGGAAGGTGGGAAGCTCCGACCACGTTGTCTCCTCGCAGGGAGCTGGGGCAGTAACCCCGTCCCCTTCCCCACTTCTCCTCTGGTGCCACTGCCTACATGCCCATTTAAGGCTGTCCACAGAAAAAACTTATCCCCTTTACTCCCATTACTAGGCATGGTGTTCTGATGTGGAATACCAACACCAACCAAATTACAAAACCATAACACCAGCAAACACTGGAAGGCCAAAAGCTGGCTGGCCAGCCTGGGGAGTCCTACCAGGCCAACATCCAGCCTGCCCGGGGCTCACTGCCAGGCAACAAAATGGCTGACTGACCTGCTGGGCCTGTGAGGCCAAAAGCCGGCCAGGCAGTCGGGGGGGACCTTGCCAGGCCTGAAGCTGGTAATGCGGTTAGGGGGGCCCTGCCAGGCTAAAAGCTAGCTGTTTGCTCTGGGGGGCACCGCCAGCTCAAATGCCTGCAGGCCGGGGTCCCTGCTAGGCCAAGATGGCAGCAGAGGGGCACTCTGACCAACTGCTGTCTGACACGGAAGCGTGTCTGAATTAAAGGTGTGGGACTGAACTCCTGTGTGCACAAAACATGGCACCCGCTGACATCCTTTGTGCCCTGGGGACGGTGCTGGCCTCTCTGACTGTGGCTGTGGCTTTAGGCCCCAGGGCTGGTGATGGCCTCTCAGGCCATGGCTTTATGCCTTGGGGCTGGTGCCCGCCTGCCTGGCTGTCGTGGGAATGCAACGTTGTTTCTGCATTAGAGTTTGAACAGGGCAGTTAGTAGCATGTTTTAGAAATACAGTTGCTGAATTATGGGATTAATTCTTCCTTGCCAAACTGCAATCATTTTTAAATGTGCCAAACAGAACAGAAAGAGTATTATGGACTAGAAAAGCTTATTGTAAGGCTGTTCTGTTAGGATAGGAGACTCCCAGCAGAAGAAAACAGGTTTCACAAACAACAAAGCCAGGGCCTCCAACAAGGCTGGACTGCCTCACTGTGTGGGAAGGTCAGCACGCAGCAGGCAGCACGATACTCCCCTCTGTCCTCCTCCTGTGCTTGTCTGTATGCAAGGACCAGCAGACTGACTTGTGGAACCAAACTCCATCAGCACCAAGTAGCTGTAAAGCAGGTATGTTTAATGAGCAATGCTCACACACCCTGGTGCAAGGGGGATGGCTGCACCTCACTTGCACCCCATTAGGAGAAAGCGTGCTACAGATGTAGGCTGAACTAATACATCATCAGTAGCTGGCAGGAATTGGGATACATATTCATGACATTCCTCAGACCCCATTAGCACGCAGTCCCTCCCCCCCTGTGTGTGCATAGTGAGTCGTGGGGGTGGTGGTGGGATGAAGGCTCATCGTCTTCCTCGCTGTAAACTTTCAACCCTGCAGGAGGGGCACCCCCCAAACTGGTTCCAGTTTGCCCTGTGGACATCCAGTCACCTCACTGTACTCGGGCTGTTGCATCCTTATCTTTATGGCCTTCATCCCCCTTGTTATTCCACACCCAGTGTCTGCACTCCCCATTCTTCTTTTACCAGACTACCTTTTCCCTCCCCCTGTCCCAGTTTCTGTGACAGTTTCTTTCTCTCCCTCACTGTGGGGCCCTTCTCTCATCCTTCACATCAGGTAGATCAAGCAGCAAGATTTGAGGTGATTCAAATAGATTTGGACTGGCAGAACAAGGTTGAATTGTTTCTTTCCCGATGGGCCAATGAGACCTCAGGCCATCAAGGAAGAGGCATGACATATAAGTTTGGTGGAGACCGAGGGGTGGACTTAACTATGGACGCTATTGCACAGGTTATTCGTGACTGACACATGTGTGCCATGTTTAAGCAAGAGGATGAAACCTCTCTGGGGGGAAGGGTGATGGCAGAAGGACAAATATGGGGAGGCGTGGCAGGTTGATTATATCACCTTGCCACAATCTCACAATGGTGTTATGCGCTTGCCATGGTGGAGGCAACCACTGGGTGGCTTGAAACATACGCAGTACCCCATGCTACCGCCCGAAACACCATACTGGGTCTTGAGAAACAAGTCCTGTGTCGACATGGCACCCCAGAAAGAATTGAATCTCATAATGGGTCTCCTTTTAAACATTCCCTTATAAATACTTGGGCCAAAGATCATGGCATTGAGTGGGTTTATCGTATCCCCTACCATGCACCAGCCTCTGGTAAGATTGAATGATACCATGGGTTGTTGAAAGCTATGTTGAAAGCAATGGGTGGTGGAACACTGAAGCACTGGGAGAAGCATTGGGCAGAAGCCACTTGGTTGGTCAATACTAGAGGATCTGTCAATTGTGATGGTCCTACCCAATCCAGCCCCCTGCATACTGCAGAGGGAGATGAGGTCCCTGTAGTGCATGTAAAGAACATGTTGGGAAAAGCAGTTTGGGTCTTTCCAGCCTCTGGAAAGGGCAAACCTCTCCATGGAACTGCTTTTGCCCAGGGAGCTGGGTGCACTCGGTGGGTGCTGGAGAAACACAGGGACGTCCAGTGTGTACCACAAGGGAATTTGATGCTGGGGGAGTGCAGTCAGTGATTTCATGTATATATACGTATATAGGTGTGTGTATATGTAACACATGTTAATTATTGTTTCTTCCTATACAGCTAGCCAGTTGAGGTAAAAGAAGCTCAGCAACTCCTCTCTTTGGATCGTGGCATCTCCTTTAAAATAAGGGGCTTTGGAAGCTGATCTGTGACCCCAAATCCCCCCAAATGACCTCAAAAGACCCCAAATGACCCTAAAGCCATGGCCATGGTAAAGCTGAGAAAACCAACACAGGAATGTGACACGCCAATGGGTTCTGTTCCCTTTATTGCGGGGCTGGGTGCATGGGGATCGCTGCATCAACCCACACACCCAGACAAGCAGTGACTACCCATTGATAGGCATAGCCTATCTGTGGTCATTCATTCCAAGAACATGGGCAGAAATTCCAAGCATTAATTAACATCTCTGGTGGTGGTGGGATGAATGCTAATAGCCATTCTCGCTTATCAAAAGAGCTTTAACCTGTCTTTGATGGGGGGAGGGAGTGAAACAGGGCTTACAAGAAATGAGCCTGGGGGAACAGATCTTGAGCCTGGGGTGAGGCTGGCCACACGGCTGAAGTGCATGTGCACCAACGCAAGCAGCATGGACAACAAGCAGAAGGAGCCGGAAGCGACTGTGTGTCAGGTGAACTATGACCTGGTTGCCGTCACTGAAATGTGGTGGGACAGCTCCCATGACTGGAGTGCTGTGATAGATGGTTACGAGCTCTTCAGAAGGGATAGACACGGAAGGAAGGGTGGCGGTGTGGCCCTTTATGTTAAAGACTGTTTTGTTTTGAAGTTGAAGAGCTTGGGGTTGGGAATGATAAAGTTGAGTGTCTGTAGGTAAGGATCAGGGGGAAGGCCTGCAGGGGTGACATCTTGGTGGGGATCTGTTATAGACCGCCTAATCAGGATGAAGAGATGGACGAGGTGTTATATGAGCAGCTCGCAGAAGCTGCACGTTCACCAGCACTCATTCTCATGGGAGACTTCAACTTCCCTGATATAGGCTGGGAACATAATACGGTGCAGAGGAAGCAGTCCAAGAGGTTTCTGGAGTGTGTGGAAGATAATTTCCTCACACAGCTGGTACAAGAGCCTACTAGGGGTGGTGCCCTGCTAGACCTGATCTTCACTAACAGTGAAGGACGGGTGGGTGATGTGAAGGCAGGGGACTGTCTCGGGCAGAGTGATCACAAAATTCTTGAATTCTCTATTCTTGGAGATGTCAGAAGGGTGACTAGTAAAACTGCTCTGTTGAACTTCAAGAGGGCGGACGCTGACCTATTCAGGACACTAGTTGCAGGGGTTCCTTGGGAGTCCCGCCTTAGGGGTAAAGGGGTCCAAGAAGCCTGGATGCTCCTCAAGACAGAAATCTTAAAGGCACAAGAACAGGCTGTCCCTGAATGCTGCAAGGTGAGCCACAGGGGAAGAAGGCTGGTGTGGATGAACCGGGATCTATTGTTGAGACTCTGATGTAGACTTCTAGTGTCCTTTTCCCTTGAAGACTGCAGCTTGGCCAATCACTGAGGTGACACCAATGTGGTGAACAGTGAAAGGGACTTTATTGAAGCTGATACACGCTTATATATTCTATGCTTATCGTCCACTAAAGCTACACACGTCAGGATTAATAACGTAAGTGCGCCCACCAGGACTGCACACGTCATTAGTCCTTATCTCAAGGGGAAGGGTCCTAACGCGTCACAACCCGAAGCCCGCTTACGCCTAATACAACACTCTGGAAGAAAAAGAGAGTCTGTGTCCTCTGGAAGCAGGGACAGGGACAGGCTACTTGGGGAGACTACAAGGAGGCTGGTAATGAATGCAGGGAGGAAGTTAGGAAGGCTAAAGCCCAGCTCGAATTTAGATTGGCCACGACAGTAAAAGAGAATAAGAAATCTTTTTACAAATATATCAGCATTAAGAAGAGAACCAGGGAAAGTGTCCACTCCTTACTTGATGCAGTGGGGAATGTGACCACTGAGAATAAGGGGAAGGCTGAGGTCCTCAATGCCTTCTTTACATCTGCCTTTAATGGGCAGAACAGTTGTTCTCAGGGCACTTTATGCCCTGATCTGAAAGTCTGGGATGGAATGCAGAGTACAGCCACAGTGATTCAGGTGGAGACAGTTAAAGAGCTCCTCTTCGACCTGGACTGTCACAAGTCCATGGGACCAGATGGGCTCCACCCTCGGGTGCTGAGGGAGCTGGCGGGGGTGATTGCTGAGCTGCTCTCCACCATCTACCAGTGCTCCTGGTTAACTGGAGAGGTCCCAGAGGATTGGAGGCTTGCTGATGTGATTCCCATCTACAAGAAGGGTAGTAAGGAGGATCTGGGGAACTACAGGCCTGTCATCTTGACCCAGGGAAAGTTATGGAGCAAATCATCTTGGGTGAGATCACACGGCATGTGCGTGGCATCCAGGGGATCAGGCCCAGCCAGCATGGATTCATGAAAGGCAGGTTGTGCTTAACCAACCTCATCTCCTTCTATGATTGGGTGACCAGATGAGGGTAAGTCTGTTGAGGTAGTCTACCTAGACTTCAGCAAAGCCTTTGACATTGTCTCTCACAGTATTCTCCTGAGGAAACTGGCTGCCTGTGGCCTAGACAGATATATTCTTCTTTGGGTAAGGAACTGGCTGGAGGGTTGTGCCCAGAGGGTAGTGGTTAATGGAGTTAAGTCCTGCTGGTGACCTGTTACAAGTGGTGTCCCCCAGGGGTTGGTTCTAGGGCCCATCTTGTTTAACATCTTCATTGACAACCCAGATGAGGGAACTGAGTGTACCCACAGTAAGTTTGCAGATGACACCAAGCTGGGAGGTGGAGTCAATCTACCGGAGGGTAGGAAGGCCCTCCAGAGGGATCTGGATAAGCTGAATCACTGGGCTGAGGTTAATGGCATGAGGTTCAACAAGGCCAAGTGCTGGGTCCTGCCATTTGGCCACAATAACCCCATGCAGCGCTATAGGCTTGGGGCTGAATGACTGGATGACTTTGAAGAGGAAAGGGACCTGGGGGTGTTGGTCGATGCTCAGCTGAACATGAGCCAACAGTGTGCCCAGGTGGCCAAGAAGGCCAAGGGCATCCTGGCCTGTATTAGAAACAGTGTGGCCAGCAGGAGCAGAGAGGTGATCATCCCTCTGTACTCAGCTCTGGTGAGGCCGCATCCCAAGTACTGTGTCCAGTTTTGGGCTCCTCACTACAAGAAAGACACTGAGGCCCTGGAAAGTGTCCAGAGAAGGGCAACAAAACTTGTAAGGGGTCTGGAGCACAAGTCTTACGAGGAGCGGCTCAGGGAGCTGGGATTGTTAAGCCTGGAGAAGAGGAGGCTCAGGGGAGACCTCATTGCACACTACAACTTCATGAAGGGAGGCTGTGATGAGGAGATTTTCCTCTTCTCCCAGGCAACAAACAGGACCCGAGGAAATGTCCACGAGTTGTATCAGATGAGGTTTAGACTGGACATAAGAAGGAACTTTTTCTCTCAGAGAGTGGTCAGGCACTGGAATGGCTGCCCAGGGAGGTGGTGGAGTCACCATCCCTGGCAGTGTTCAAGAAGTGTCTGGATAGGGAGCTAGGAAATAGGGTTTAGTGTTTTACTGTAGGTATGGTAAAGGGAGGACGGTTGGAGTAGATGATCTTGTAGGTCCTTTCCAACCTTGTGATTCTATGAAAGGGCAGCAGCCTTTCTTCATCTTCATTGCCTAATCGTAATGAAGAGTCTGTACCTACTTTGCTACAGTTCAGAGGTGGGAACCATCCCACCATGTCTCTGTGAGACAAACAAGACCCTAGGCCTGCAAAGGCACAGAGATTTGGAGTTCGCTGAGTGAATGTTTGTGGTCCTCTCATTAGTGTAAGGATTCTTCAGAAAGCATCCCCTTCCAGAAGCATGCTTTGATTTAGCCTGTCTGGGTCTTGCATCTACACTGTGGTACTGATGTTCAGAAGGTGGCACACAGGTACGAGACCCATTGTGGGGCTCACAGTTGTACAGTGAGCATTGTCACTACCCAGGGCATGGCTTTCCTGAAGGTCCTCATCTGCATTTGCCAGCTGGCTGGAGGTGTGCTGGAGACCCCAGGGAACTGCCATTCAAACATGAGCCCAAAACAAACAAACATGTCATCGGTGAAAGAATGTAGTTGTGTCACAGCTTTGTATTGCCTTGAGCTCCAGAATATGCCGCAGATGGAGAACAGAGAAAGATCTGGCTCCCCATTGATCAGCTGAATAGCGCTGCATTTTTCAGGTGCCAATTACTTGAACATCTGATGATGAACATCTTGGATGGCCAAGAATACTCCCATGCCCCGTCTGGCCCTCAGCTGATGCTCAGGAAGGAGGTGTCTCTCAGATGTTGTCTACCACAGCTTGCAGGCACTGCTGCACACATCTATGAGCACCACAGGCACTTTGTGCTCATCGAGTGTCTGTTTTTGAGCAAGTAACTTCCATCTTAAGAAACACCAAGGATTCAGACCACGGGCTCACGCATTCAGGCAACTCCTTGTGCACATCTGCTCCAAGCCAAGAGGAGTCCCATCTCCCATGGGTCTGTGGGGAACTGAATCTCATTTCAACCCCTGGCTTTTACATCTGAAGATGAGAGACCCGCACTGACTGCCTCAGCTGAATGACAGCCCTGCAAATGGGAAGTCAGAGGGTCCCTGTCCTTGTCAGCGTGTCTTTTTTATTAAGGGCCAGGAGCAGAGCTTTCCAGATGAGGCATTTGCACTTCTGCTAGGCAAACACGATCTGTTAGTAAACTGATATAGTAAAAGAGTAAATCTCAAAGTTAAAAGTTAGGTATGTGGGCCCATAACCAAGTAGGATGTGCGGTTATGATAAGGGAAGAACATCCTGCACACTAAATGGAAGAAGCCGGCCAGAACCAGACTAGTTCTATCAAACATGATGGGGTAAAAAGGACGGAGTGAGGAAGACTTTGAGCCTTTGCAAGGAAGACGTCTGACTTCATCCCCACAACCTCCGGAGGAAGAACCCAGCTACAAACAGCCCATGTGCTGGAGGGAGGGGTGCCACTGGTAGGGTTCACTGTGCAATTGCCATTGAACGGGGAAGCAATACGAACTCAATATGAGTGATCAAGCTTCAACTTTATTGTGACTCTTACACAGCTTATATAGTGCTCCTAATACATGTGTCATTTGTTCATTGTTGAGTAGCTTATAGTTGCCAGGTGGAATAGCCATATGAAGCTAGGCGGAATAGCCATATGAAGCAGTTATCAAGCAAGACCACTGTGTGGGCTACTGCAGTTAGGACACTCACCAGCTTCCTTAGATTAGCGGATACAAATTCCATTTTTAGTTGTTTACAGCTTGCTTCAAGGGCATTGTGTCCTTTGCTTAACCCCTAACACTTTCCCATGGTTATGCAGTCTGTACTGTGATACAGGCTATGCTCATACACATCTTTGTGGCTGCCATGTTCGTGCAGCCATTCTGCAACAGAGGGGCAGAATGTAAATGAGTTCCTGGAAAATAATGAATATGTAGATGAGTTCCAGGAAATTTGTTGAATATGTATCAGCTTGGCTTTCAAATATGTAACACTTCTGCTTGCTGGTGTGCAAGATAGGAGTGATCCCCTTTGCACCCAGTGCCTAATAAACGTATTCCTGCTTTATAACCTAACTCTGGGTTATAGAGTTTGATTCTGCAACTCAAAACCATGCTTCTGGAATCAGTCTGTCCACTGGTGAATAATTTATCTGATGTCCAAGTGCCTTTTTCAGAGATGACCCTGCTGTCTATCAGGAGCTTTCAGCCCTGCAGCCCCCAGGGAAATCTCCAGAGGAAGCAGTAAAGAAGTGAAACTCAAGTCCTCTGGTGTGTTGAGATGGGCTGGGCTCCTGGGACAAAGGGAGTTCATAAAAGTGGACGGTCCTACAGAGAGACAGCTGTGCCCAGGAGCAGCTCTTGTGCACAGCACAGCCTGCAGCTGACAGAAGGAGAGGAAAGAAACTGGAGAGAGCTTACAGGATGCTTAAGGTGTGAGCAAGCTAAGAGCTTACTGGAGGAGCATTGATCGCATGCCATGACATGGTAAGTCTCACTGCAGACCATGCAGCTTGTGTTCCTATAGGGCTAACTAAAACTGAGACATCCCATAGCAGATCTGGCTGCAGGCACTGCATGTTTCTTTCTTGTGGAAAAAGATTTCTGCTTTAGCTGAGGGTTTCCGTGATGCAGTTCAGGTGCTGCAGGCAGGTGCCCAGGGCTGTCCTGAAGAGCAGGGTCCCTACTGTGCCCCAGGGGCTGTGTGCTGGGTGTGGGACTCTGCCGCCTGCCAGGCTCAGCACTCAGCCTGCCCGGGGAGCTGCCCAGGGCGCTGCGGGGAGATGTGTGGGGGGAAGGAGCCCCCCGGCAGGGCTTGTGCTGCCACAGCTGCTGCCTGGGGCAGGGGGATCACAGCTCCACTGCACAACTGAATATTTGTGAGAGTACTTTGCAAGTGAACAAACAAGGCAGGGATTTTCCATTTCCTGTTCTGAGGGAAGGAAAGGATTGGAGGCAGAAATTTAAAAGGGTATTTCTTCACTTCATCGGTTATTTTGTGAACAGTGACGCAGAATGTGCTATCAGCCTCTCCTTCCTAAAATGATACAATCAGTTTCAGTTCTTGTTGTTTTCTGCAGACATTAATAGTTCACTTGTCCTGCAAACAGGCTGATTTCTCTAAGACAAACTGAAGTGCACAGAGGCTGGGGCTGGGGTCTCGAAGAGCAGCTGCAGTAAAGAGGAAAATATCCAGGAGGCTGGGGTATGATTAGGAAATGAGAAAAGAGCTCCCTAATCTTCTACTCCTTAAGGGATGGTGAAGCTCATGAAAATAACTTCAAATTCTGGAGTTAAATGAACATTTTGCAAAGGGAAAGAAAATCTTTTACAATACAGCAGAAAGCAGAAAGGAGAACTTTTATAGTACAGCAGGAGTGTCTCTGAGAATGGTCTGGACTTGTCATTATCTTCTGCACTCTGAGCAGGACTCCAAGCCCAACAACAGCAGATGCCCAACAGCAGCTCCATCAGCGAGTTCCTCCTGCTGCCGTTGGCAGACACGCGGCAGCTGCAGCTCCTGAACTTCTGGCTCTTCCTGGGCATCTATCTGGCTGCCCTCCTGGGCAATGGCCTCATCAGCACAGCCATAGCCTGTGACTGCCGCCTGCACACCCCCATGTACTTCTTCCTCCTCAACCTGGCCCTTTTTGACCTGGGCTTCATTTCCACCACTGTCCCCAAAGCCATGGCCAACGCCCTCTGGGACACCAGGGCCATCTCCTACACAGGATGTGCTGCACAGCTCTTTTTCTTTTCCTTCTTCCTCTCAGCAGAGTATTCCCTTCTCACCATCATGTCCTATGACCGCTACGTTGCCATCTGCAAGCCCCTGCACTACGGGACCTTGATGGACAGCAGAGCTTGTGCCACCATGGCAGCAGCTGCCTGGGGCACTGGGGTTCTCTATTCCCTGCTGCACACTGCCAGTATGTTTTCACTGCCTCTCTGCCAAGGGAACGTTGTGAACCAGTTTTTCTGTGAAATTCCCCAGATCCTCAAGCTCTCCTGCTCAGGCTCCTACCTCAGGGAAATTGTGCTTGTCCTTTTTAGTGTCAGTTTAGCCTTTGGGTGCTTTGTTTTCATAGCTGTGTCGTATGTGCAGATCTTCATAGCTGTGATGAGGATGCCCTCTGCACAGGGTTGGCACAAAGCCTTCTCCACGTGCCTCCCTCACCTGGCCGTGGTCTCCCTGTTTCTCAGCACTGCCTTTTTTGCCTACCTGAAGCCCCCCTCCGTCTCCTCTCCATCCATGGACCTGATGGTGGCAGTTCTGTACTCAGTGGTGCCTCCAGCAGTGAACCCCCTCATCTACAGCATGAGGAACCAGGAAGTCAAGGATGCAGTGAGGAAAGTGATGACCAAATGTGTTTCAAAAACATTGAACTGCCCATCTTTTCGAATTCATGACATGTAATGCAGCTTTTTACTGATGCAAACTCTTTGTTTTGATTTGTTTTGATCGATTTTTATAAGTGTAATGTATTAAATCTTATTTTTTTAAATACTGTAATGCTTTTCACTAAAATGTCATTACTCAAATCAATTCCTCTTCAGCTTGTACCTTTGTAGTGTAGCCCAGACACACTGTACATAATGAACCAGGCTCTCTGTGAACCTTAACAGAATAAAGGACATGCAGTGACTCTGTCTGTCCTCCTTCTTGTGAGACATTTCTGGAGCTGTCGGGGTCAGATGTTCTCAGAAACCCACAGTCCAGCAGGAAGCACACAGCTGTTCATCAGACTGTGCAGTGGCTTCAGCCTGCAACAGCTGACTGGCCATCCCTGGGCTCCTGGCTGGGGTCTGTGCTTTCAGGCTCACATCTGGTCACATAGAGTGACCATGAAATGATAAATTTCTCAATTTGTGGTGGAGCTTGGAGGGGGAATAGTAAAACTGATACCTTGGACTTCCGGAGGGAGGACTTTGAATTGTTCAAGAGACTAGTAGGGGCAGTCTCCTGGCATTCGGTCTTAGCGAACAAAGGGGTCCAAGAGAGATGGTTGCTCTTCAAGAAGGAAGTCTTAAGGGCACAGGAGCAGGCGGTCCTCCTGAGATGCAAAATGAGCCAGTGGGGAAGAAGACCAGCGTGGATGAATAGGGAACTGTTCTTAAGGTTGCAGGAGAAGAAGAGAATCTACCACCTGTGGAAGGAGGGAAGAGCAACTCAGAATGACTACAAAGAGGTTGTTAAGATGTGTAGAGGGAAAATCAGAGAGGCAAAAGCCCAGCCTGAATCTAAGCTGGCCGCTGGGGTGAAAACAAACAAGAAACTCTTTTACAAGTACATCAACTGTAAGAGGAGGACAAAGAGGAATCTCCATTCTTTACTGGACAAGGCTGGGAATGTGATCACAGAGAATAAGGAAAAGGCAGAGCTTCTGAATGCCTTCTTTACGTTTGTCTTTAAAAGTCATCTTGGTTGTTCCCAGGGCTCCCCACGCTCTGACTTGGTAGTCTGACCTGGGGAGCAGACTGAACCCCCTGTGATTCTTGAAGAAGTGGTCAGGGAATTACTACTCCAACTGGATTGCCTCAAGTCCATGGGTCCAGATGAGATTCACCCGAGAGTGCTGAAGGAACTGGCGGAGGTGATCGCTGAGCCGCTTTCCACTATCTTTCAGCACCCCCTGTTAACGGGTGAGGTCCCGGAAGACTGGAGGCTTGCCAACGTGACTCCCATTTACAAGAAAGGTTGTAAGGAGGATCCGGGCAACTCCAGGCCTGTTAGCCTGATCTCAGTGCCAGGGAAGGGAATGGAATGGATTGTCTTGAGGGAGATGACGCGGCAGGTGTGGGATGACCAGGAGATCAGACCTAGCCAGCATGGGTTCGTGAAGGGCAGGTCCTGCTTGACCAACCTGATCTCCTTCTACAATCCTGTGACCCGTCTGATAGATGAAGGAAAGGCTGTTGATGTGGTCTACTTAGACTTCAGCAAAGCCTCTGACACTGTCTCCCATGCTATTCTCCTGCAAAAGCTGGCAGCCCGTGGCTTGGATTAGTACACTCTCAGCTGGGTAAGGAGCTGGCTGGAGGGCTGAGCCCAGAGAGTGGTGGTAAATGGAGTTAAATCCAGCTGGAGACCAGTCATGAGTGGTGTTCCCCAGGGGTCAGTGCTGGGACCTGTCCTCTTCAACATCTTTATTGATGACTTGGATGAGGGCATTGAGTGTGCCCTCAGTAAGTACGCAGATGACACCAAATTGGCAGGGAGTGTCAATCTGCCTGAGGGTAGAGAGGCCCTGCAGAGGAATCTGGATAGGCTGGAGAGCTGGGCCGAAGCCAGCGGGATGAAGTTCAACAAGACCAAATGCCGGGTCCTGCACTTTGGCAACAACCCCAGGCAGCGCTATAGGCTTGGGGCGGAGTGGCTGGAGGACTGTGTGGAGGAAACGGATCTGGGGGTACTGATTGATACTCAGCTGAACATGAGCCAACAGTGTGCCCGGGAGGCCAAGAAGGCCAACGGCATCCTGGCTTGCATCTAAAACAGTGTAACTAGCAGGAACAGGGAGGTAATTGTCCCCCTGTACTCGGCATTGGTACTCGGCACCTCGAGTACTGTGTTCAGTTTTGGGCCCCTCACTGCAAGAAAGACATTGCGGCCCTGGAATGTGTTCAGAGGAGGGCTATGAAGCTGGTGAGGGGTCTGGAGCACAGGCCTTATGAGGAGAGGCTGAGGGAACATGGATTGTTCAGCCTGAAGAAGAGGAGGCTCAGGGGAGACCTCATTGCTCTCTATAAGTTCCTGAAGGGAGGTTGTAGTGAGCTGGGGGTCGGCCTCTTCTCTTGTGTAACAGGTGATAGGACCAGAGGGAATGGCTTCAAGCTGCACCAGGGGAGGTTCAGGCTGGACATTAGGAAATATTACTTCTCGGAAAGGGTAGTCAGGCATTGGAATGCACTGCCCAGTTAGGTGGTGGAGTCACCGACCATGGGAGTGTTCAAGAAATGTTTTTAATGTGGTGTTGAGAAATATGATTTAGCAGGGAAGTATTGGTAATGGTTGGACTAGATGATCTTCTAGGTCTTTTCCAACCTTGATAATTCTGTGATTCTGTGATTCTGTGATCTGTCAGTGCCTCTGAGAGTCCAGCAGCAGCAGCTGGTTTGCACGTTGGTTGTCAGGTCCCCTCTTCCTCATTCCCTGTGAGACCCTGCACAGGACAAGTTCTTGGATATGGGTTATCATGTCAGAAGTTTCCAAGCTTCCTCCAGGGCTTCTTCCATTTTGTACACAGAGGTGGTCACTGCCTCCAGGATGGTCTGTGGTAGAGGCATCTTGCACAAAGGTCTGATAAAAGTTACCCATCACCTACAGGAGCCATTCTGGAGCATAGGGATGTAGGTAGAAAGCTGCCCCTAATGAGATGACTGACATGAGGAGGTCAGGAGAATCCTGGAGAACAGAGATGGGAGAGTGAGGGTAAGGAAGAGGAGCCTACATGCCCTGTTCATAACCAGAGAAGGTGACCCACCATTACCACTGCTGAAACACACCTCCCTCTGCCTAGCTCTGCTCACATCCACTGTTTGGTCTCCAGAAACATTCAGCAAACATTGGTGAATGTCAACGAGTGCAACTTTTTTCCACTTGGAGGAATTCAATGGCACACCTTTGCTTCATGTGCACTTCCATGTCAGATGCCATTCTGTCAGGCTGCCCATCTGCTGACAACTGTCACCCGGCAGCAACACGTAATGAGATGTTGTTGGGAAGGTTCATCCTCTACAGTCACATCTCCAACATCCGCCTTTGATTTTACGGTCCAGGTCACATAAGATGAGGCATTATTTCTGAAGCAGCTCTTATCTGAGTTAACAGTTGGATGACCTGAGAGGTCATTTCTAACCTAAATGATGCCGTGATGGGGAGATCACTGCAGGGGAGGCTGTTGGCTGAGCAGCCTGAGAACTCAGACCATGTCACATTTCACTTGTTCAGTGTTTGACTGTTACAAAAGCCTGAGTATTTCTTTTTAGATGTCATCAAACCAGCCAAGGGGTTTTCCTGAGGAGAACCTTTCACATCTAATTGCTATCAAGTGTCATCCACCTGCTTTGCACTGATCTCAAAGAATATTAGAGGTGATCATGGACTGGCCTGAAGGTAAAAAGTTTGGAACATCACCAGCAGAAGAGGTGTCACATGCCAGAGAGGCCCCATCATATAATGAACTACAGGAAAATGAAAAGAAATATGCCCTGTTCACTGATGGATCATGTCTCATTGTAGGGAAGCATCGCAAATGGAAAGCTGCTGTGTGGAGCCCCACATGACAGGTTGCAGAGGCCACTGAAGGTAAGGGAGAATCAAGTCAGTTTAGACGTAAAAGTTGTCCAGCTGGCCTTAATTGTTGCTGAATGGGAGAGGTGGCCAATGCTGTATCTTTATATTTACTCATGTATGGTAGCAAATGCTTTATGGGGGTGGTTACAGCAGTGGGAACAAAATAACTGGCAGCAAAGGGGTAAACCTATTTGGGCTGCTGAACTTTGGAAAGACATTGCTGCCCGAACAAAAGATATGGCTGTAAAGGTGCGTCACATGGATGTACACGTGCCAAAGAGTCAGGCTACTGAAGAACAACAAAACAACCAACAGGTAGATCGAGCTGCCAGAATTGAGGTGGCTCAAATAGACTTGGACTGGCAGAACAAGAGTGAATTATTTCAAGCTTGATGGTTCCATGAGACCTCAGGCCATCAAGGAATGGACATAACATATAATTGGGCTAGAGACTGAGGGGTGGACTTAACTATGGATGCTATTGCACTGGTTATTCATGACTGTGAAATATGTGCCATAATTAAACAAGCCAAGACGATGAAACCTCTCTGGGAGGAAGGGTGATGGCAAAAGTATAAATATGATAGCCGAGCTGCTTTCCATCTATCAGTGCTCCTCATTGACTGGTGAGGTCCCAGAAGACTGGAGGCTCACCAATGTGATTCCCATCTACAAGAAAGGTTGTAAGGAGGATCCGGGGAACTACAGGCCTGTTAGCCTGACCTCGGTGCCAGGGAAGGTTATGGAGCAGATCGGCTTGAGGGAGATCACGGGGCATGCGCGGGACAATCGGGGGATCAGGCCTAGCCAGCATGGGTTCATAAGGGGCAGGCCCTGTTTGACAAACCTGATCTCCTTCAATGATCTAGTGACCCATCTGGTGGACAAGGGAAAGACTGTTGATGTGCTCTACCTAGACTTCAGCAAAGCCTCTGACACTGACTCCCACAGTATTCTCCTGCAAAAGCTGGCAGCCCGTGGCTTGGACGGGTACATTCTTGGCTGGGTAAGGAGCTGGCTGGAGGGCTGGGCCCAGAAAGTGGTAGTGAATGGAGTTAAATCCAGCTGGTGACCAGTCATGAGTGGTGTTCCCCAGGGGTCAGTGCTGGGGCGTGTCCTCTTCAACATCTTTATTGATGACCTGGATGAGGGCATCGAGTGCACCCTCAGTAAGTTCGTAGATGACACCAAATTGGCAGGGAGTGTGGATCTGCCTGGGAGTAGTGAGGCCCTGCAGAGGGATCTGGACAGGCTGGAGAACTGGGCCGAAGCCAGCGGGATGAAGTTCAACAAGACCAAATGCCGGGTCCTGCACTTTGGCCACAACAACCCCAGGCAGCGCTACAGGCTTGGGGCGGAGTGGCTGGAGGACGGCATAGAGGAAGTGGACCTGGGAGTACTGATTGATGCTCGGCTGAACATGAGCCGACAGATTGCTTGGGTGGCCAAGAAGTCTAATGGCATCCTTGCTTGCACCAGAAACAGCACTGCCAGCAGGAGCAGAGAGGTGATTGTTCCCCTGTACTCAGCTCTGCTGAGGCCGCACCTCGAGTGCTGTGTCCAGTTCAGGGCCCCTCACTGCCCCCCCCAATCCCAAACGGGCCCCGGGCCACCCCCAGCCCGGCCTGAGCCACGTGACAGGAAGTGCTTCCTGCAGGCGGCGGAGAGCACTTCCGGGCCATGGCGGCATGGCGGCATGGCGGCCATGAGCGGGGCCGGGAGGAGCGGGCTCTGTGCTGCGAACGGGGTCGGGCCTCGGTGCGGGGGCACGGAGGGGCTGTCGGGGGAGGAGCTCGCGGCCGCTGCCCGGCTTATGTTGCAGCCCCGGCGGCTCCCGGGCGGCTCCACGGTCTCGCTGTGCTGCGGAGTCACCCGGCCGGCCCCAAAAGCCTGGAGGCAGAGCCTGAGCCGGCCCCGGCCCGGATCGTGTGGTGCGGCTCCGGCCGTGCTGGGCTGTGCGGCACCAAGAGGAAGACGGCCGTTCGTTTGCCGGCCGCTCGCTGGCTGTAAGATCCGGGTGGCGCCGAGGCCCGGTTAAGAAACGGCGTGGATGAAGGTTTGTACGGATGGAGTGGGTCTGGATTGCAGTGAGCGGGACGAGTCCGGGCTGCGGTTTGGCGTGGTTGTGTTGGTTGCTTTGAAGGGCTGCCGTCATAGGGCGGAGGGAGGGAGAGGGAGGGAGCTTTGAACAGTGCGGGCAGTCAGGAGCACGTCGCGTTTCTGCCTGCTGTGTTGGCGCTGCCGTAAGTCTTTGGGTCCCCAGGGAGGCTCTGCGGTGTCCCGATTCGAAGGCAGGATTCAATCCCGCCGCAGCCCGTCCATGGCAGGCAAACGCTTCTCTCCTCTGCTCTTGGGACTCAGCAGTGCCAGGGGTTTCACAGCGCGCGTGTTGCAGTGGCTGGCAGCCTCCGTGTGTTTTTCTATTGCATACAGGATCCCATGGTGGAGCCGCGTTAGAAGCAGACGTTGGTGTCTTGTGGCAGGAGCAAGGGCAGTGGAAGCGCTGCCCAGGGCGGTGGTGCCAGCAGCGAGCTGCTGGAGCTGCAGGAACATTTGGACAATGCTCTGGGAGCTGGGGTTTGCATTTGGGTGTTCCTGTGCGGGGCCGGCAGTTGGACTCGATGGCCTGACCCACATCAGGTCTCTGCCTGTTGCCCTGGCTTTCCCTGGCACGAGAAAGTGCAAAGAGGAGAAGCTGTGTGGGAGCTGGCAGAAGCTGCCCGGGCTGATGTAGGCAGGCCCAGCGCTGGCCCTGCAGCAGCTGCACCCCTGGGCACAGAGCCGCAGCTCCAGTGCATGCCCGTCCCCTCGGTGCAGCTGAGGTGTTGCTGGGCTCGGTGTGAGCCTCCCATAGCTCACTTAGCATGCGCTTCCTGTTCTGCTGACAGCTCTGTGCCCCAGCTGCTGTCTCCCTGCTCCCCGCTGCCAGCTGCCTGCTTCATGGCAGGAGGAGATGCTGTCTTGCTGTTGCTGAGCATCTGCAGCAGGGAAAGGATGCTGACGTCATCCACAGACTTGCAGTAGCTGCCGTCCATCCAAGTCCCTGGGTGTCCTCTGGAAATTGTGTCCTGCAATACTTCCCCAGCCCATCTTTGAAGCAAGGCTGCCTGAGATGCTCTGGCGAGCAGTGGGGGTGTGATTTTGGGGTTGTTGAATGCAAGGGCTTTCTAAGCCAGGCGAGTAACAGGCAGCCTTGTGGAAGAAGCA
The DNA here is from genome assembly GCF_001577835.2 of Coturnix japonica. NCBI lineage: Eukaryota > Metazoa > Chordata > Aves > Galliformes > Phasianidae > Coturnix > Coturnix japonica. Next base: position 3,984 of record NW_015439856.1, on the reverse strand, counting down.
TGTTCCCTATGAGGTCTTCCCTCAGATACTCTGAGCCTTTTGTTCAGAACTCAGTTGGTTGTACTTATTGTAGGTGACGTTTGAATGCCCAGATGTGACCTGCAGGAAGAGGCGCTGGGTGCTGAAATGGAAGCTGGGGCTTCTGTGTCCCAGCAGGCAGGCGTAGTCAGGTGCCCTTTGGAGCCTGCTGTTGTTGGCGCTGAGCTCAGGAGCCCCATCAGCGTGGTGCTGCGTGCTGCGTATGGCAGCGCCAAGAGATTCCCTTGTGGAAGAAGGGGGAGGGTGAAGGAGGCCGAGGGCCCTTTTCTCGGGGCCAGCTCGTCTGTGCCCTCTTGCTGGCCGGAGAGAAGGGCTGCCCGCTGGGCACAGGGAGTGCCTTGTAGCTCCCGTGCCGTGCCCTGCCCTCCAGCCCCCTCCTCATCCTATGTGGAACACCAGTGCCAGCAGTGCGGCCGCCATTTTAGAACCCTCTCCACGTCACCTTGGTCACCGCTGCCGCGCGCAACGCACTCGCCTCTGAGAGCTCTGGACGTTGACAGCCATGTCGGAAGCCAAGAGAGCAAGGCTGGAGGATTCCCACGATTTAGGTGGGAAGATGGAGCCGGGGACTGCAGGGTCGAAGAGGAGGAGGAGGGGGCCCGCCATGACCATCAGGTGGCAGACAGGCAAGCGAGCCCGTTCCCATCGCGCCTGGACCAGCTGCATGACCACCTCCGTGGAGCCCATGGAGGTGGATCCACCTGAGGATGAACCCATGGAGGTGGATCCACCTGAGGATGAACCCATGGAGGTGGATCCACCTGAGGGATGAGATCCGCGCAATTGGAGGATACGATCACCTCCGGAGGAGCCGATGGAGGTGGATCCCCCTCCGGAGGAACCGATGGAGGTGGATCCCCCTCCGGAGGAACCGATGGAGGTGGATCCCCCTCCAGATGACCTCATTGGAGGGATTCCACCCAGATAATCCGCAGTGGGTGGACATGACATCCAGATGAACCATGGAGGTGGATTCCATGGCCTGAGGACCGAGCCCCTGGGAGGTTGGAACTCTGCCGATGCACAGCTGGCCTGGCACCACACCACCGTGCCAGGCCCCACATCCTTACCATCTCAGCTCCGCCATCACTGGTCCAGGCGCTGGGCTCCTTACCGTCTGCGCGGCCCCCGCCCCCGGCATTAGCCGGGTGGCTTCATTTAACATCAGCTCCTCCTTTGAGACCTCTGCGGGCCCCCGGTTCCATCTTAACCCTATTTCTATTGTGGATTTTAGTGTTAAGTTTAGTTGTAGTTTTAGGAGTAGGTTATTGTTTGCGTTTTTTAGTTAGGAGTAGGTTATTGTTCACGTTTTAGTGTTAGTAGATGATTGTTCCTGTTTTAGAGCTAGTTGTAGGTTACTGTTCATGTTTTAGTGTTAGGTGTAGGTTTCTGTTCCTGTTTTAGAGTTAGGCATAGGTTACTGTTCGTACTTAGAGTTAGGTGGGTTCCTACCAGCAGCTGGCAGCAAACAGCGCTCACTCGGTAAGCACACGTCTGCTTTCTCACCCAATGCCATGAGTGAGGAGGTCTGTGACATCTCCGAGGGATGGGATTTGCATCTTGTGACTTTTCTGTTGCAGATTGTCGAGGAGCAGAGCGTGAGTGGCTGTGAAATGCAATTGGGCTTCATGGAAACAGTCCGGAGCTGTGTCTGGAGCTTCCTGCGTGGCCATTGTAAGGTAGGTGTGCCTTACTGTAAGCGTGTGCTGAAGCAGTGTTGGTTAAGCACAGCTCACTCCTCTGTCTGCAACAGATGGGCTTTCTGCGCGCTTTATTGCTGTGGCCGGCGTTGAACAGCACAGCAGCAGCGAGGCCTCGAACATGTCCACAACCAGGTACGTGAATGTGAGTAAATTTAGCTGTGTGAATGATGTTATTGTTCATATTAGTAAGGCAGTATTCACATGTGTGTGATGGAGCTCAGGGATAGGTTTATTCTTGCCTGGTAAATTTTCCCTTCTTTGACACCCACCCGTCCTCTTGCTTCTCTTCCCCTCACCTGTAAGTGCAGCAATACTGAAGGCTGAGGGCTCTTCTCCGAGGCAGGCGCTAAAGGGCAATTGAAATGCAAGTTTGTTGTCCCTCTTTGTTCTTGGGTCGGTAGCCCAAGGTGACCAAGCTTCAGAGCACTTCTCTAAGTCAGCCTGGAAATGTTTCTAGCAGGAAGTAACTCCATCACAGTGCCTGAGAGTAATGATGCCTCTTTTTCCCCCCTCACAGCAGGCAGCCTCTGTGAGAGCAGTAGAGCAGCAGGCTGTCTGTGCTATGGCTGCTGAACTGCATTTCTGGCCACCTGAGATCCCTGAGCCCATGCTAATGAAGAACATGCTGCGCCACAGACTCTTCTACGGAGCCGTTTTGCAGCTTCTCTGTGCTGGCCATCATGCTGCCAGTTTCCAAGTTCCCAAAGGCAGTAAGTAGCGCTGTGTGAGATTGATAGGAATGCTCAGGCAGTCGGCTGGGAGGGAACTGTCTGTAGCTGTTGCCTACGGCAGTGTGCCCCGGCACTGCTGAGAGTGCCGCACTTGGTTCTGTCCTTCCTTCCGCACGCCAGCAGCCTTGAGGTGCCAGCTCAGTCTTATCCTGTGGCTACTGCTGCTCCCTATGAGCTGCCAGGCAGAGGGTCCTCCCGCCCGTGCAGGGACCGCCTTGCAGGAAAGGGCTTTAGGCTCTGGTTTGTGTGGGATTTGGGGAACGAGACAGGGGTGGAGTTTCTTGTGTGCCCGACTGTCAGGAAGGCGGTTCCCAGTTCTGGCAGCCCAACGTGCCCAGCAGGGTGACTTGAGCTCCCAAAGCGAGCCGCCAACCAGTTGTTAGCTGAGAAGGTTCCCTGAGCGTTTCCGAATTGATTCTTGTAGGACTCGGAGAGTCTGGGGACTGAGACTTGGGAGAGAGTGAAGAAAGCTGAGGCAAGGCAAGCGCTGCTCAGCTGAGGAAGAAAGCCGAGAAGGAAAGCAGAAAGCAACGATGATGGCCTGAGCAAGAAGCTACAAAGGACAGCAGAACCACCTGCAGCGCTTCCTCGGAGGTGGCACCAAAGGCAACGGACTGCGTGGTCTGTTTTTCAGGCATGGCTGTGCTTTCCCTTTCGTGGACTGCGGATTGGAACTAAGGAAGCTGGAAGGGAAGGGCTTCCAATGCATTAGCAGCAAAGAGGACTTCACCTATGCAGGACTTGATGTATGGCAAGAGCTGGAGACGCTGCGTTCCTTCAGGGTGTGTCTCTTGAGGTCCAGGCCTGGTGTAGGGTTAGGTTGAAATAGGGCTGGCTGGGACTGGAGAGGGAGGAGGTGACGTAGCCACAGAGTCTCTGTAAGGCATCTGGAGCTTCCTGATGCCAGCTCACTGCTTGGTTTGTTTGATCACAAATGAGTCAACGGGAGGAGAACCTGATGTGTTAGGTGCCCCAGAGCTTACAGTGGCTTTGAAGAAAAGGGTTCTGTGGTGGGGCTGCAAGTCTGCCATCCTTTTGCATACACAGACTGCCATCCTCAATTGACAAATGCATTGTGAGCCCAGGTCCAGCAGCAGTGCTGTGCTGTGTCTGTTCTCTACCAGAAGACTAGCAGCACATTTGCTGGAACCATCAGTGTGAGAAGGACCGCGTTTGCTTCTCTCCCTTGCTGTTGGTGGATGAGTCAGGTGGGCAGCATGAGGAGAACAGAACAAAGCATGCGAGACAAAAGCACTCCGAAGTTGCTTGGAGATCTCAGGACAAAGAAACATGACAAAAATATCTGACACCAACAATGAAGACTAATATTGAGCTGTGAGTTTCCACAAATGGTGATGGTAGTTGTTTTAGTTAATCCTGTCCTCCTGCAGGTTCCCTAACGTTGGTTCTGTTGCTTTCTTCTAAGAGAAGTACAAATACTGAAAGAATAATGCACACGTTACCCAAAATACAGGAGTGCTTCCACTGCCAAGAGCCAGTCAGCAATGAGC
>NW_015439855.1:0-11000 GCF_001577835.2 Coturnix japonica | reverse complement strand
GTCACAGTGTCTGTTACTATCCGAGTACTTAAAATACCGATGGAGGAATTCAAAGTGTCTCACTTTTATTTCATTACTATTTTAATTGATGAAGAAAACTAGAATACACAGACAGTTTGGAAGCAGAGTCAGTTCAGAAGCTTCTGCCAAATCCTCTCCCTTTCAGAGGTAATGTGGCAAATCAGGTGAGACTGACAGTTGAACTCTGGATTTCACATGATCAGAAAAGCACCTTTCACTACATGTTCCTAATTTTTAGATGTGAGAAATGTTTCAGACTCAGGAATCAGTATTTAAAGAGTAACTCTCTGTATTTAATACACCAAAGGGCCAACCTAAAACCAGCCTTGGATCATGCATAGTCCCTAAGCGCTGCTAATTTTGCCTATAATTCTCCTCCCAGCTGATGGGAAACACCTAAATTTCTAGCTTTGCATTACCAAAGGGGGCCGGGGGAGAGGGGGAGGCAGGGGGGAATAAAATAAATAAAATAAATAAAATAAAGCAGTAATAATCGAGATGTTTCTCTTATTCTGCCCTCAGTTCAGTTACCAAGTCAGAGTGCTTTGCTTGCCACAGGAAATATCAAGGGATCTGTACTGAAAGCTATTGCCCCAATTCAGGGAGAGCTATTTCCTTTTATGTTTTTTAACATTTCTCCCAGCTCCCATGGAGAGTGTAAAGAATTGATACTTTTACACTTGATGAAAGATGTGCGTTACTAACTTCAACTGTAGTTGTATGTGCAGTGCCTGCTCACTAGATATATATAAACTTGTCTCTCTTCACTCTCTGGAAACACCTTCCAAGGCAATTCTGAAAATACTAGTCATCTTGGTACCATACCTTCCTGCCAGCTCCTTATTATTAACCCAGACCTCTTACCCAGAAATGTCCACAGGAGACATGTAATCATCAGTTTGGCCACCAGAGTTTGTATGTGTCCCAGGTTACCTAGATTTACCTGTGCCTGTGACAGGGGGCAGCCACCCTGTAGGGCCCCCAACCTGAAAGGGAAGGGAAAAGGGGAATGGGAAAAGAGAACAGCGGCGGCAATCTAAGGTCTAATACTTATTTTACTAAATATGATATTGAAATACAAGATAACACAATATAATACAATATGATTGAGGCTAATAAATCAAACAAAACAGAGAGAGAGAGTCCCCAAAAACCGAGAGGCCTACTGTGAACTCTAGGCAACGTGGCTGGTACGCTTCCCACTCTCCAAGAGTTCAAGAGAGAGAGAGCTCCAGTCTGGGAGTGAGATTATATATGTCCTCCTCCCATGACTTATCTCTGAGCGCAAAGTCCTCTGGGATACATAATTTTCTTCTGAGAGCTGAGTATTCAGGTTTTTAATGGTCCATACTGCACATGATGTTATGATGTGGAATATTGACAGCAACATTACAAAAGCATGACATTATGCCTTTTCCAGACTTGGTAACTAGGGAACTAGATCTAAGCAAGTAAGTCTTGCTCTGATTTTAAAGATCATATATGAAAGATGTTTGACTGATTGCCTCTGAGATCTTTAATCTCCAATTAATCATTGGAACAAAAACAACAGCCTGAAGGAAATAGTATGTGTTACTGAAAAAGTAATTAAAAATCATAAGGGTGATGCTGAATTTAATCTTTGGCCTATTGAGTCCTCAGTCAAATCAGGACAAATTGATAGATTTTTGCAATAGGCTAACAAATCAAACCTGGAAACCATGCAATCGAAGTTGATCATCCAGCTGCCTGCATCTAAACCTTTTGCTTTACTTGGCAGTCTAGTTCCTGGGATGTTTATTTCTGACTCTAGAACATAAGATGAATAAGAGCTGCTGTGAAAATGGGGGAAACTGCTTCCTGGAGAATTTCTGCATGTGTCAAAGTAGGCAGACATTGTGAACATGCCAGGTTTCAAGTAATAATCACAAGCTTAATTTCAAGACATATAATTCCACTTTTCTAGTTATTTTTTTTACTGCTGCTGCTTTCTGACAATGCAGACACCAGGGCACTGTGAGACAAAGGGAGTGTACCAAAGACAGCTGCCTTCTCTGTCAGTATGTGGTGCATGGGGTCCTTCACTGTTGTCTTGGCGTCTGATGGATAGCTATGGTAAGAAACAGCCTCTCATGACACAAGCCCTTGTGCCTTGTGCCCAGCAGTGTGTTCCTGCTATTCTTGCCTCTGTCACTGAGTCAGTTCACCTGACTAGTGAACAGTGAAGCAGGAAACAGATGCTCTACTGGAATTCGGAAGAAAGGGGGGCTAGGAGCGGGGATAGTTAAAGGTAGTTTATAGAAACAAGTAAAGGAAACTTAAAGGTAGTTTATAGAAATAAGTAAAAGAAACTTAAAGGTAACAAGTAAAAGAAACAAGGGGCCTGAGAGAGCAGGCAGGATGCAGATAAGGAGTGAGACCTCACGGACGAGGAGTTGCATTCCCCCTGATAAGAACAAGAGGGGTCTGCATGCTAAAGACAAGAGGAGGTCTGTATCCTAAAGAGCTATTGAATATGTATCAGAATTCCTAGAACTATTGACTATGTATTAGAAGTCTACATTGACTATGTATCAGAGTTCCGAGAAATCATTGTCTATGTATTAAATGTACCTATATCTGTGTCACAATTTTCCAGGTCGGTGTGCAAGTTTGGTTGGAGCTATCCCCCTTGCACCCAGCGCTGCACGACACTGGAATAAACATACCTACTTTATAACCCATCTCTGGATTATAGAGTTTGATTCCACAAGTCATTTTGGCACCCCAGATGGGACTCTCTGTTTGGCTGCAGGACCGGCTGAGAGGGAGGGACACCTTTGGCGCGCCCCGAGATTTCTCAGAAGGACTCCCCTCCCTCATCTGATCACTGAGGGAGCAGACAAGGACCCTCTATCGGTGGATAAGGTATGTTTAATGGGTACAGGGGAATCCGTAAGTCGTGAGGAGACGTCCTACGCGGGAGGTGTGAGCTGTCAAGCTCTCCCCTTTGGTAAAGGGCCCGGGCGGTTGGTTGTGTAATCACAGTAGAGGCCGTGTAGATCATGGGTTCGAGTCCCACTGAAGTGGTCTCTGAGCTGTTTCAATTGTGGGTTTAAGTCCCACTGAAGCGGTCTGAGCTGTTCTAATTGTGGGTTTGGGTCCCACTAAGGCAGTCTCAGCTGTGGGTTCAAGTCCCACCGGGATTACCATGCGTGCACAAGGGGAGCTATTTTTGCTCCCCCTTAAGGGGTTGGTTGGTGACAAAGTATTGTGGATACTCTGGCAATGTTAACCTGGGTTTTCCTAGCTGTATTAGCAGGAATTGATGTGTATTTGGCCATTATTAACATCTCTTATTAGCGCTTGTTACTGTAAGTGTTGAACCAACAACTTTGATATTTTCTGAGAAATGTTGTTCAATGTACCTTGAACTGTGTAAAGACCGGTCTTGTGCAGTCTGTGTGAGTGTGGTTGTGAGTGAGACGCAGCCCAGCTGCAGGGCGAGTGCGGAGTCCCGACCCGCGGTTCCGTCCTCCAGCGAGGGAAACGGCCGGGGACGGACGAAGCGAAACACCTCTATGTTCTATATGTTGCGATGTTTTTGTATTTGTTACGATGTTTTTGACTTATTAATTGTTGTTAGTATTGTGGCAATTGTAACGCACATATTAGTGAAGTGCATACGGAGTTGGGTGGTGGAAAAAGCCCACAAAAGGGAAACCACAATTAGTATTGAGAACCTGTTGCTTTTGTTGAAGAAAAATACCGTGGTTTAAGTGTGATAATGATCCAGATTAGAGAAACAATAGGGTTGTGTTACCTCCGCTTTAACATGTTAACTTTACGAAATTTGTTTTTGAACCATTGCTCCCCCTCCTCGTGTGTGTAGGAACATAAGGGAAAGAGATACCTAAGAAAATCTCTTAGGATGTATATTGGCATATCAGAGGGATATTGCTGGGGAACCGGGAGGGACTCTAAGCAAGAACACCCTCATCAAATAATGTAATCATTGGTGGTTAGTATATAAGTTGGAGGACGGGTTAAAATGATCCCAAAACCAGGAAAAAGGATAGGGAAAAGATGTTTAAATATTGTGTTAGATATGGCCTAGAGATCCACTACAGGGAAAATCAATATTTGGCCAAAATATGGATCTGATGAAGGTTGGGTTTGTCAGATCTCGAATTTATATGTAAAGAACAAAACCCCTTTTCAAAGGAGGAATCAGAATATGCTGCCTGTTGGATACAAGAAATCAGCCTGTTATTAGTAAAAAGAAAAAGGCCCGGACCAGGAAGGAGAGGAATTAGAAAAAGGAACTAATCAATGGGACCCTTCTGAGAATCTCCTCCCCATATAACCCCAATGTAGCACAAAGGGAGACAGGCACTGCCCCAGTAAGAGGAAATGGTAAAGCACACAGGGTCATTTCACAGAAAAGGGGGGCATGCTGGGCTCGGGAGAGAATTAAAACAATGTGAAACAGATATCATAAAGCTTTTCCTTTCCCAAACACCAGCTGTACCAGCAGCTCAGTGCACCCTTTATGGGAGGCTCCACTGCAACAAGGACAAATACGCTATGTAAACTCCCCACTCACTAGTGGAGAAATTAGAAATTTTAAGAAGAAAATAAATTCTTTAATTGAGGATCAATTAAATAAGAGTAAGAGTAGCAGAACAATTAGATCAATTTCTATCAATTTCTGGGGCTTTCAAAATTTTGGACCCACCAGGAGCCCCTGGTAAATATAAAAGTGGGACCTGAAGGGGAAGAAGTTGTGGTTTTAGTTGACATGGGGGCAGCTTATTCATTGCTGGCCCATAAGGTGTCAGGACTCAAATTAACAAATGAGGCCTTAAAGATAATAGGAACCTGGATGACAGTACCACTTCTTGAGAATACTGAATTAAAACTAGGGGATAAAGATGAAATTGGGAATCAAGAAAAACATGAAATAAGGCCATAAAGATAAGGGTGGAACAGCCCAAGGAACTGAATGATATGGATTGCTAAGGGAAAGTTACATGGTACTAAGGGTGTTTGTGGAAACTGAAGAACTATATTGTTTGATCTGTGGGTTCTGAAGGGAATGGGACAAACTGCTTTAATGGTATAAGAAAGTGTAATTGTTAATAATATAATTGAGGGTATGTGGAAGTGTAACGGAGGGTACAAATAGTTTACAAAGGAAAAAGGGCTAAAGAGAAAGTGAGTTTCTGCACTGGTATGAGAGCAACCCCCTGCACTGTTTCCCCCCCACAAGAACTCTTGGAGAGAGAGAGAGAGAGAGACAGCCAGAGGCTGCTGCTGTAAACTACAAAGGGGGAGGTGGAAAGGGGGAGGTGGAGAGGCCAGGGCACTGGAAGTGAGAATAGCCTTCATGTGCAGAGGTCTGGGAAACCTGAAATTCCAGTGTTAGCAACGGACACCTCTGGAGAGGAGGAGATGAAACTGAAATAGGATGTTAGTAGTTTATGTAATGATGAGACTTTGGAAAGTGAGAAAGTTTAGAACAGACACAGGCTGAAGAAGGCAAGGACTGGCAAGGTATAACAGGGATATCAGGACTGAAAAAAAGTGAACGATATGAAAACAAAACAAAACTGATTGACGTACAGATAGAAAAGGAATTGGGAATAAGAACAGCTGTTACTGTTGTGGTGTTAGAATAAGGCAGTAGGACCCAGAGATCCCCTCAGGGAGAGGTGGGGGGATGGGGTCTTGAAGAGCCCAGGGTGGGCTCCTCCCCACTGGAGTGTGCAAACTGCAACCAGAAATTGAATCGAGGAAAGCAGGATAAAGAGGTTCATTTTCTGGTGGATATTGATGCTTCTTACTACCCATAGATGGTTTTGTAACAGTAGTAGATGCTACTGCCCAACAGGAAAAGGTTTCCTTTTTTGGATTAATTAAATATAAGCTAAGAAAACAAGTAGGAATACAGAAATTCTTGTACCTGCCAGGTTACTCTGGCAAGAAATTTAGTAAAACTGGAGCTAAGGGTCCAACAATATTGACTGATTGAAACTGCAAGTCTGACTTTAACACAAATGGGGAAAAACAATGTTGTACCCCAGGAGTCACAGCAATATCAAACATGATGCACTTAGGGGTGTGGGCATCAGGGCCAAACATGAAGCCCTGAATAGAAGTTAAAAGCAAGAGATTGCCCAGTCAGGGTAAAGTGGTACCCTATAAGGATACATAACTGTAGAAGGATAGAAGACTTTCTGGAGTTTGGACTCCAATTTTGCAAAAATTTCTGATAGCAAGTGCTGTAGTTTGGTACAACACTTGAAGGCAAGTAATAGAATTGTTGAATGCATACACTCAGTGGTGGCAAATCCATGCACTTTATTAACCCAGTTAAGGAATGAATAGGTGGAGTTTACCTTCTGGATTTGAAGGATGTTTCTTCTGCCTGCTTTGGCCAATACGGGGAGAAGAGACTCAGTTAACCAGGACAGTGTTACCCAGGGTTGTGAGAACAGATTAATGATTTTTGAGAACTGGTCAGCTCTGAGCCTGAGACCTGGGATCCTCCATCCCAGGGTGGAACTTTACTGCAGCACATGGATGCCACAGCAACAAAAGAGAACTGTGCAATGGTCTGTGAGTTTGAAACAACTGAAGCTGCACATTGCAACCTGTCAGTTGGACCTGAAGGACAAACACTTAGAAGATGCAGAAGATGCCTGCTTCACCAACAGCTGCAGTTTTGTGAGACAAGGAGACTGTAAGGCCGGATATGCAGTAACTGCTACTGGCCAGGGACTGGATCCTGATACAGACTGGGAAGGAGACAAAGCTGCCACCTGACTGGGAAGGACCATTCCAAGTACTCCTAACAACTGAAACAGCTGTGAGGACAGCCGAGAAAGGATGGACTTATGACACACTGGTAAAGGCATCCACTAGCCCTGAGGCATGGGAACTGTTGCCACAGAAAAACCTTTAAAGATAAGAATTAGAAGGAAATCATAAAAAGTTTTTTTTAAGTGGGAGAGTATTATAACCTATATAGAACTAAAGCTCACAAAAAGTTTCCCTTGTTGTAACAAAAAAGTTTTTACTGCTGTACCCATTTGTTATCCTGATAATTATCTGGAAAAGGTGAAATTTGACAATAATGCAGGGGAGGGACCAACTGATAGTTTTGATATGAATAAGGGACTCTTGTAGTGTATGGAATGATGTATGGTGGACAACTGCCAATTGAGGCTGGACAGAGACACTCCTTGAAAATACCCAGAATGTCCAGGATAGGGAAGAGCTTAAAAAGGGGTAGAAAATCTTCCTAAAAACCCTGCAGTTATGACAATTAAAGGGATAAAAGACGTTAATGCCTGGGTAGAATGGACTAAGTATACTGTCCAGAGTCCCAACCATAGCAATTGCTACACTTGTGCATCGGGACGGCCAATAGCTCAGGTGGTACCCATTCTGCTGGGATGGACCAAGGACCCCAAGGGAATGTGATGCATGATTGCCCTGTATCAAGAGAAAACTGCCTGGGGAAATAGAGAGTGCAGACCTCTCTCTTGTTTCCTCCAATGCCTGATACAGATGTCAAGATCCCTCCTGCAGTCTCTACATCTTGCCTCTCACAGCAGGGTGTGAAGGCTACCAGGCCTATAGGAAACTTTTCCTTATGCAGTGATGAGGTCTTGGATGTTATGGAGGATTCAGCAGGAAATTATTCAAGATTGGGAATCTCCAGGGCAAATCTCCGGTGGTACTGTGGGGGAAAGATTTTTATGGTCCAGCTTAACCATCTAACTGGGGAGGCACCTGTGCACTTGTTCAATTAGTTATACCATTCACCCTGGCATTTGGAAAAGAAATGTATATAGATTTAGTTGGGGTACCTAGAGGTGTCCCTGATAAATTTAAGGCAAGAAATCAAATTGCTGCAGGATTGGAGTCACTGTTTTGGTGGATGACAATCAACAAGAACATAGACTGGATTAACTACATATAAAATATACAAAAGTGCAATTAAGGGAATGGCAGAATAGCTAGATGCCACACACCGGAAAAGGAATGATCTAGCAGGAGAGAAATCCTGCTAGATTAAAGAAAAGGGGGGAATGAACAGTGAAGCAGGAAACAGGTGCTCTGCTGGAATTTGGAATAAAGGGGGGCTAAAGGGAGGTATAGCTAAAGGTAGTTTATAGAAACAAATAAAGGAAACTTAAAGGTAGTTTATAGAAATAAGTAAAAGAAACTTAAAGGTAACAAGTAAAAGAAACAAGGGGCCTGAGAGAGCAGGGAGGATGAACTCCCCCAGGTGGAGTTCAATACATTCTAGCTGCTCTCTCACATAAAGAGCAACTCCACCGCCCTGCCTTGCCAGACAATCTTTGCTAAAGAGCACACCACCCTCCGTGACAATATTCCAGTCCTGCGAGCTGCCCCACCATGTCTCTGTGATCGCAATGAGATCACGGCCTTGCGACCGCATGCACATCTCCGGCTCTGCCTGTTTATTTCCCATGCTGCGCGCATTAGTGTACAGACACTTTAGGGAAGTAGCATTCCCCTGCCCCTCTCCATCCCTTTGAACTCCACCCTCTTCNACCGCGCCGCCCAACCGCTCCCGCTCATCCCGTGCGGAGCGCCCCCCTGCGCCGCCCACCTGCGCGCACCACCGCCGCCGGCCAAAGAGCGCGCCCGCTAACGCCCGCCGAGTCCTTTCAAATGCAGCCAACGGCAGCGCTGCGGGCACCTCGGATGTCCCGAGTGAAGATTTGCTTGAAAATAACTTCAATGAAAACAAAGATTACTCAAATATAATTATTTGGATAATGTGCCTCTGCTGGCTAAACTTCTTGGAAAGTCTGACATCCAAAGAACCCTGCACACAGACTGCCCACAAAGCAATCATTTCCCCTGTTTCAGAATTATTCATTGGACTGCTGAAAGCAAACCAAGACTTCTAGCTTCTCAGCAGCTCCAAAAGGCTCAGAGGAATACTGAGCAGCAAAAGAGTTGTGCTGAAAAGCGATGCAGTAATGGTGCCTCTTGCCCTTGCCACTCAGCAAAGCCTAAGCTCAGATGGAGCCTGGTGATAACAGAGCCTTCAAAAGTCAACAGCTTTTTGAGATACTTTAAGACACAGTGCCTAAGTGCCAGGGGTTGTGAAACTGACAGAACTGTGGTTAAACATTTGTGGTTGGTTTTTCTTTTCCCTAAACAAAGCAACCTGTTTTCTGCACTTGCTGTGCCTTACGAAAATGCACAGAAATTAGGCAAGCCTGAGACTCACCAAACACCACATGTGACATTTTGTAAAAGGTCAGTTTTGCAGCAGAGAACCACATATAATTATACCAAGTGTGCAACTACTTTTCCCATGCAGCAGCAGGCAGCAATGAGGCTGTTCTCATAATAAAAATACCATTTGAAAAGTAGTGTAATTAAGTGTATATCATGATGTACCCAGTAGCAACGAGAGCTCTATTAACAGCTTCTGGAACAAGTATGTTGTATTAGGCGTGCATGAACACTCGGGATGTAACGCGATAGGCCCTCCCCTGCTCGGTTATGCATATGTAGAAGGAGTTATGCATATGTAGAAGGGGTGTAGACAAAGTAGGTAGCGGCTTAAACTGTTAACACGCACAATAAAACACCATTTAGCTATTCACCATATTGGTGTGAACGTGGAGTTAAATGGGCCCCGGCTGGACCAGGTCGGATTCGCGGAGGCTTAACGCTAGAATCCTGACGTGAAATGAACCACAGGTAACAAAAGTAGATCACTCCCATCCCCTGCAATGACTTTGCCTCCAATATCGCATGGCTGATAAATTGCAGTCTTCTGGATATGAAATATTTGCAAGTAATTTGCAAACTGCAGCTAATCAGAACCGTCTTCCATATTGTCACCAACCACTTCAGGCAGCATTGTTCCATTTTGACATCTGGCTATGAGGCATTCATGCACGGCATTCACATACATAGGTCAATAAATAGGAGGGAGGGTGATTTCAAGTACTTATGCTTCCATCAGTTTCTTCTGTGTACCTGTGCAGTAGCTGCCCATCTCACCTGGTAGGTACGAATGCTGTTTTCTACTCCAGGTCAATAAAAGCCTCCATGTTGACATCCACATGCAGATTTGTCCAGCTAACACCATGGAGAAAAGCTTCTAAAAGTCAGTTCAAGTTTTTAATGAGATTGCTGAGCATAAAACCACATGATTCCCATGATTTTTCACAGATTGTTTTCTGCAAACCTGGATCTCACAAGCCTGTCTCCAAGCAGTTGGCAGCACTTTTAAAGTGTCAGCAGCTGCCATTTCAGGGCAAACCCTGTGTGGACCGGGTTGGCAGTGGAGGCTCACAATGAAAGATCATTTTAGAGGCTCCAAATCACAGCAAAAAAAGAAACACATCTAAGAAGCTCTAAACAACTGAAGGAGCAGGTCTTTTGCTGTAGTTTTTGTTTGCAAGGTTTGTGTGTGCATAAGACTACACAGCTGAAACAAACATAAAGGCTTAGCTTGTGAGCCTGCGAGAAAGTCTCCTGAGAGCTTCTGACAAACAGGCAGGTTTTCACTTTGAGTGAAGGATGTTTGTACAAACTTAGTAGAATGTAGAGGCATAACTGATGCCACTTCTGTAAATATGCATTTTTCTGCAATAAATCTGCACTTAGAGAGCTTTCAAGAGGATGTCCTAAGGACTGTTACAGATGTACTGAGGAGCAATAGTGGGTGTTCATTAGAGGTCTAACAATTCAGTTTCTAGACTGCTTTCCATCTTGCACACCCAGCTTTACAAGCAGTAGCCACCTTGGAAAAGCACACAACATTCACATACCTGCTCCAAGTAAAATTAGCAGCAAGAATTCCTGCTGACTTCAGTAGGAGACTTAGGCCAACACTGACGCGATAGGCCCTCCCCTGCTTGGTTATGCATATGTAGAAGGGGTGTAGACAAAATAGATAGCGGCTTATTTAAACCGTTAACACGCACAATAAAACGCCTTTTAGCTATTCACTATAT
>NW_015439854.1:0-2000 GCF_001577835.2 Coturnix japonica | reverse complement strand
ATCTGCCTCTTAACCCTCAGTGTAGTCTCTGAATGTGCATGGCTCTTCTTAGCCCCATATTAAATGTTAAATGGCAGATCTCTCTGTCACGGTTTGAACTAAAAATCCACCTGCGTCCGTGACAGGGGTGGGCCGTAGGCCCGGAGGCCCTAGGCCGAAAGGAAAAAGTTAATTAGGAAAAGAAAAACAACGGCAACATCTAAGGAGGCACCACTTATTTACTAAATACTATATCGAAATACAGATAACACAATATAATACAATATAATTGAAATGAGCTAACGAATCAAGCAAAATAGGAGAGAGAATGGAGTCCCGTAACCGAGAGGCCTACTGTAATCTAGGCGAACGGGCTGAAGGCTCCCCACACACTCCCCTGAAACGGCCAAACTCGAAAGACGTCGTCTGTTCTGCGACAGAGTTAATATAGAGTCCAGGTTCCGTGACCTATCGTGTTGTTCCTGGGAGATGTAGTCTTCTTCTGATAAGTTGCAGATTCAGTAAAAATTATTCATGCTTTATATAGAGTGATGATGTGGAATACTGATAGCAAAAATTACAAAATTATTAAACCATGACATTCCACCCCTTATTCTACATCATTACATTATGTTTATACATACATACACACTCATATGTATAATTGTGAATAATCAGCAACCTTATTTTTCTCAACAATTTATATTTATTCCATACAAATCCCTAAGTTGAGAACAAAACTCTATAACCTAATTTACTATTTATTAATTTTGAGAAAATGGCAAAACTGCCAGAAAAAGGAAAACATGTCAGCGGTAGAGGGGAAAGGCAGCGCTGGTAGGGCGTCCCCCACATCAAGGTGCACTCATCCTTTCCCAGCCACCACAGCAGATTTTCCTTTTGATTTATACTTCTTTCCATGTGTGCTCTACACATGCATGGCAGTTGCAGGATATAGAGTCCAGATGGAAAACTTGCTTACAGAATGCCTAATTAAGGTATATAGAGAAAAGTGTTTCCTTAACATTGATCCACTCTATCTTAAGTCCTATACCTAATTGAACTATTCTGTACCTAATTGAAATATTTTCTGAGACTCTACCTATATATCTACAGGAAAATCATTGGCTGCACTCCCCCAACATCAAATTCCCTTGTGGTACACATTGAACATTCCCATTTTTGTCCATCACCCACCATGTGCACCAGGTCCCTGGCAAAGACAGTACCCCGGAGAGGTTTTGCCCTTTCCCAGACGCTGGAAGGACCCAAACTGTTTTTCCCAACACACTCTTTATGTGTACTACAGGAACCTTTATCTCCCTCCACGGTACGTAGGAGCTGGATTTGGTTAGGACCATTACGATTACTAGATCCTCGAGTGTTGACCAACCAGGTGGCTTCTAGCTAGAATTGTTCTCCCAATTTTTATACGTCCGCACCCATTGCTTTCAACATAGTTTTCAATAACCCATTGAATCGTTCAATCTTACCAGAAGCTGGTGCATGATAGGGAATATGGTAAATCCACTCAATGCCATGATTTTTGGCCCAAGTGGTTACAAGGGAATTTTTAAAATGGGTCCCATTATCTGATTCAATTCTTTCCGGAGTGCCAGCCGCCACAGGATTTGCTTTTCCAACCCTAATATGGTGTTTCGGCGGTAGCATGGGGTACTGCGTATGTTTCGAGCCACCAGTGGTTGCCTTCCCCATGGTGAGTACATAACGCTTACCATGCGAATCGTGCAAGGTGATATAATCAACCTGCCATGCCTCTCCATATTTATACTTTTGCATCGCCCTTCCCCCCAAATAGGTTTCATCCTCTTGGCTTGTTTAATTATGGCGCATGTTTCACAATCATGAATAAACTTGAGCAATAGCGTCCATAGTTAAGTCCACCCCTCGGTCTCTGGCCCACTTATATGTTGCATCCCTTTCCTTGATGACCTGAAGTCTCATGGGCCCACCGAGCTAGGAATAATTCACCCTTGTTCGCCCGACCAAGTCTATTTGAG
>NW_015439853.1:18988-21754 GCF_001577835.2 Coturnix japonica | reverse complement strand
CCCCCCCATTTCAATGTCCCCCTCCATTTAAGAAACCTCCCATTTAAATGCACCCTTCTTTTAAAGGACCTTTCCATTTTAACCACCCACGCATTATTGGTTCCCCCACAACTTAAGAACTACATGCCATTTTATGGACCGCCCCACATTTAAGGACCCCCCCTTATTTAAGGACAACCCTCCCCAACCTGCCTCTTCCAGGTCCTTTTTGGCCATTGACTCCCCATTTGAAGACCCCCCCAATTTAAGGACCCCCCACATTTTATGGACTCCCCCCATTTTAACTATCCCACCCAGTATAGGGTCCCATGTTTTAACTCCCCCTCCTTATTTAAGGACCCTCACCCCCATTTAAGACCGCTTCCCATTTTAAAGACCCTCACCCCCATATTATGGACCGCCATCCCATTTAAGGACCTCCCCCATTTTATGCAACACCCCCATTTTACGAACCCCCTCCAACCCACCACAATTATGTCCCTCTCCAAGTACTTTACGGCCATGCAATCAGATTTAAAGGACCCCCCAACCATTTAAAGCACCCCCTGCATTTAACTACCCCCCCCTTTTAAGGACCTGCCTCCTGCAGCTCCTGACGCTGATGCACATCCAGGTCATTTATGGCCAATGAACACCATTTAAGTCCCCCCATTTTAAGGTCCCCCCCCCTTTTTAGAGACAAAACATTTCATCCTTACAAATTGCTTTTTCTGCACAAAAAATGAGATATTGTCCCAAAATGAAGGCATTTTCACTACAAAATGATGCTTAGTAGCAAAATATGACACATTGTTGCCAGAATTCCTATTTTACTCTACAACTTAAGGACATATCCAACAGATATATCAATTTCTGTCAGTTATTAGAAGAATTTCACATGAATATCAATACTTATCCCATTACTTATCCAATCGCTCCTTTAAGGGCTGCAGGGATAAGCTTTTTCCTCTGAAGAAAGAAGCCGGCTGAAGAGGCACTCCCCGAGTGCAACGGAGATGTTGGAATCACGGTTCCCTGCGACTGCCGCTTGTGAGAGAAAAGAGCGGTTGCGGTCAAATCGGTAGCCGAAAAAGTGCGACTTTAGCCGGCTGCTTTCTTCCGCTGAGGGGGGTTTCTCTCTGTAGCCCGGAAAGGAGCACTTTTGTCCTCAACTTCTTTTCTCGCTGAAAGCACAACTCCTAGCACTCTATCGAGCAGTTCTCTTTCCACTGGGGAAAAATAAGTAGGGGTACTCCAAATGGGGGTGAGGTCCTTAAAATGGTAGGGCGGTCTTAAATGTGAGTGAGGGTCCTTAATTGGGGATGGGGGGGTTAAAATAGGGGGACCCTATAATGGGCGGGGGGATTTTAAAATGGGGGGGTCCATAAAATGGTGGGGTGTCCTTAAATTGGAGGGGGCTGTTAAATGTGGAGTCTATGGCAATAAATGACCTGGAGGAGGCAGGTGTGTGGGGGGGGCTTTAAATGAACGGGCGTCTTTAAATTGGGGGTGTCCATAAAATGGACGCAGTCCTTAAATTGGTGGGGACACTATAATGTGTGTGTGGAGGTTATAATGTGATGGTCCTTTATAAGGGGGGGGGTCCTTAAAATGGGGGGACTTAAATGGGGTTCATTGGTCATAAATGACCTGGAGGTGCATCAGCGTCAGGAGCTGCAGGAGGCAGGTCCTAAAAAGGGGGGGGGTACTTAAATGGGGTGGGTCCTTAAATTGGGGGGAGGCTTTAAATGGGTGGGGGGTCCTTTAAATGGGGGTTCCATGGCCATAAAGTACTTGGAGAGGGACATAATGGGGGTGGGGTGGGTGATTCCTAAAATGGGAGGGGTCCTAAAATGGGAGTTGGTTCCTAAAATGGGGTTGAGAGTCCTTAAAGTGGGAAGCGGTCTTAAATGGGGGTGAGGGTCCTTAAATAAGGAGGGGGGGTTAAAATGGGGGGACCCTATAATGGAGAGGATTGTTAAAATCGGTGGTTCCTTAGAAAATGGGGGGGTTGGCCTAAAATGGGGGTGCTGTCCTTAAATTGGGGGTGGTTTCCTAGAAATGGCCGGGTGAGGTTCCCTTTTAAAATGGGCGGGAGGGTCTTAACATGGGCGTGAGGTTCCTTAAATTAAGGAGGGGGCAGCTTTAAAAACATGCGGGACCATATACTGGGTGGGATAGTTAAAAAATGGGGGGAGTACCATAAAATGTGGGGGGTCCTTAAACTTGGGGGGTCTGCAAATGGGGGATCAACTGGCCATTTAGTTAGGAAACCTGAAGGAGGCAGGGTTCTGGAAGGCGTTGTCCTTGAAACATAAGAGGGGGTCTTAAAAATGGGGGGCGGTCCATAAAGATGGAGTGGTAGTTCTTAAAATTGAGGGAGAACCAATGATGGCGTGGCGTTAAATTGGGAGGTGGCTTTAAAAAAGGGGGGCGCATCTGTAAAAATGGACGAAGGCAGTTTCTAATAAATGCCGAAGGGGTACACTGAAATGGACGCGAGCGGTCCTTTTATAAAATGGGAGGAGTCTGCTTTTAAAAAATTGCGGGAAGGCGGATCCATAATTAAAATGAGGGTACGGGCGAACTCGATTAATGATTGGGGGGACCATTTAGAAATGGGTCGGTGGTTTTCGGAAGGAGGGGGCGGTCTAAAAAAATTGAGCCGACGGGAGTCCCTTTTAAAGGGGAGGCTTGTCCTTAAATCAGGGGGGACCCTATAATGAGTGTGTTGTGGAGGTTATAATGTGCATGGCTTCCTTAAATTGGGGGGGGGGGGGGGGGTCA
>NW_015439853.1:16118-18963 GCF_001577835.2 Coturnix japonica | reverse complement strand
GGGGGGAGGGGTCCAAAAATGTGGGGTCCGTAAATGTGGGGGGGGCTGTAAATAGGAGGAGTCAAATAGGCGATAAAGACGGCTGGGGAGGCAGTTGCGGAAAGGGTGTCGCACTTAAATAAGGGGGGGTTACTTAAATGGGGGGGGTGGCGTCCTATAAAATGGTGATTACGGTTAGTCGATACAATTTGAGGGGGGGAACGCGGAATTAATGGAGAAGCCAGTCAGGTGTGCAGAGGTTAAAAGTAGGGGGGTCCTTTAGAGAAGCGGCGGGGGGGGCATTAAAGTGGCGGAGGTTTTCTTTAAATGGAGGGACATTTAAATGTAGGGCGGTCTACTTGAAAACGGAGGGCTGGGATGGGCTGGCTGGTAATCAAATCGGGAGTAGTCTCACGTGTTAGAAGTCTCTGGTTTGGACCTGTGATAGTAGATGCGGTGGTTCAGGCGAGTCCGACTTAACAAAATGGGGTGTGGGCGGGGACGCATAAAATGGGGTTGAGGTGGGTACTTAAATAAAGAGGTGAGTTTAAAGTGTGGAGGTGATGGCTTCTGTGGTTAAAATGGGATTGTTGGTGTGCCTTAATAGGGGTGGTGACGCCGTGTGGATAAGTATGATGGTGAGGGTGCAGGTTAATAATGAGTGAATAGGTCCTTTCTATATGGCTGGGGTGGGGTCATTAATTTGTCCGGGTCCAACAGTGGCGGCGGGCCTTCCTATATATGCGCGGTGGGGGGGGTTTAAATAATGGGGGTCTGGGTTGAAAGGTGTCCGCGGTGTCTCTTAGAAAGGGGTGTTGGGGTCTTACGATGGGGTTCCAGTAGGCCATAAATGACGCTGGAGAGACAGCTCCACTGCATCTGATGCAGCGTTAGGAGTGCTTTGCGAGGAGGGCAAGTCCTTAAAACTTGGGGGGGGGTGCGCGTGGTCGATATGGGGTACATAAATTGCGTGGGTCTAATGTTGGTGGAGGCTTTGAAACTGGGGGAGGGTTGTCCTTGTAAATGGGGTGGAGGCTTTAAATCTCTGGGGAGCGGTTCTTTAACTGACGTTTCAATTGCATAAAGACCTTGGAGAGGGACATGAATGTAGCGGTGTGCCGTTGGGGGGGCTTCTTGTAAAAGTCCGACTGGAGAGATCCAGTTAAACCAGTTGTCCCTAAAATGGGGGAAATCCTAACTGCAAGTGTTGGTCTCCTCTAAAGATGGCGTGATGGTCTTCTCAAAAAATGGGGGTGTTTTGGAAGGGGGGGGTTAAAAATAAGAGGAGTCCTTTCATTAATTTGTGGGGGGTCCTTAAATGGGAGCACCCTATAATGGGTGGTGGTATTAAATTGGGGGAGTGTCTTTAAAAGAGGGGGTTCCTTATAATGGGGGGACTTAAATGTGGTTCTTTGGCCATAAATGACCTGGAGGTGCATTAGCATCAGGAGATGCAGGAGGCAGGTCCTTAAAAGGGGGGGTACTTAAATGCGGTGGGTCCTTAAATGGGGGGGAGGCTTTTAAATGGGCGGGGGGGTACTTTAAATGGGGGGGGGTTCTTTAAATGGGGGGGAGGCTTTAAATGGGTGGGGTCCTTTAAATGGGGGTTCCATGGCCATAAAGGACTTGGAGAGGGACATAATGGGGGTGGGGGGGGGGTTCATAAAATGGGGGTGATGCCTAAAATGGGGGTGAGGGTCTTTAAAATGGGGAGGGGTCTTAAATGGGGGTGAGTGTCCTTAAATAAGGAGGGGGGGTTATAATGGGGAAACCCTATAATAGAGGGGATTTTTAAAATGGTGGGGGTCCATAAAATGTGGGGGGTCCTTAAATTGGGGCGGGGCCAGTAAATGGGAGTCAATGTCCATAAAGGACCTGGAGGAGGCAGGTTGGGGAGGGTGGTCCTTAAATAAAAGGGGGTCCTTAAATTGGGAGTCGGTCCATAAAATTGGGGTAGTCCTTAAATTGAGGGGGAATCAATAATGGGTGGGGGGACCATAAAATGGGGGGGTCTTAAAAGGGGGGGTTTAAAATGGGAGGAGTTCTTTAAATGGGGGGGTGTCCTTAAATGGGGGGACCCTATAATGTGCGAAGGGGGTTTAAATGTGATGGTCCTTTTAATTGGGGGAGGTATTAATTTGTTGGATGTCCTAAAGTGTGGGTGAACATATAATGGGTGGGGATGTTAAAATGAGGGGGTCTTTAAGGACACAGGGGGTGTCCTTAAAATGGGGGGACTTAAATGGGGTTCATTGGCCATAAATGACCTGGAGGTGCATCAGCGTTAGGAGCTGCAGGAGGCAAGTCCTTAAAATGGGGGGGGGGGTACATAAATGGCGTGGGTCCTTAAATGTGGGGGAGGCTTGAAACTGGGGGAGGTGTCCTTTAAATGGGGTGGAGGCTTTAAATCGGGGGGGTTCTTTAACTGACGTTTCAATTGCCATAAAGGACTTGGAGAGGGACATAATGAGGGTGGGGTTGGGGGGGCTTCTTAAAATGGACGGGTTGCCTAAAATGGGGGGGAATCCTTATAATGTGGGTTGGTTCCTAAAATGGGGGTGATGGTCTTTAAAATGGGGAGGGGTCTTAAATGGGAGTGAGGGTCCTTAAATAAGGAGGGGGGGTTAAAATGGGGGGACCCTATAATGGTGGGGATTGTTAAAATGGGGGGGGCTACATAAAATTTGGGGGGTCCTTAAATTGGGGGAGGGCTGTAAATGGGGAGTCAATGGCCATAAAGGACCTGGAGGAGGCAGGTTGGGGAGGGTTGTCCTTAAATAAGGGGGGGTCCTTAAATGGGGGGCGGTCCATAAAATGGGGGGTATTCCTAAAATTGAGGGGGAACCAATAATGGTGGGAGGGGGTA
>NW_015439853.1:12137-14283 GCF_001577835.2 Coturnix japonica | reverse complement strand
ATGTGGGGGAGACCATAAAATGGGGGGGTCTTAAAAGGGGGGGGTTAAAATGTGAGGGGTTAAAATGTGATGGTCCTTTAAATAGCGGGAAGATCATAAATTTGTGGGGGGTCCTTAAATAGGGGGGACCCTATAATGGGTGGGGGTGTTAAAATGGGGGGTTTTTTAAAAAGGGGAGGCATTTAAATGGGGGGGTTCTTAAATGGAGGGGGACATTGAAATGGGGGTGTCTTTAAAATGGGGGGGAGTCCTTTAAATTGGGAGGGGTCCTTTAAATTGGGGGGAGGATCCATATAAATGGGTAAGGGTTCATTAATGTGTGGGAGACAATAAAATTTGGAGGACTTAAAAGGGGGGGGTTTATAATGGTAGGAGTTCTTTAAATGGGAGGGTGTTTTTAAATGGGGGGGACCCTATAATGTGTGGGGGGGTTAAAATGTGATGGTCCTTTAAATAGGGGGGGGGTCATTAATTTGTGGGGGGTCCTTAAATGGGGGGGACCCTATAATGTGTGAAGGGTGTTAAAATGGGGAAGGACGTTAAAAAGGGAGGGGGATCCTTAAATGGGAGGGTGTCGATTTTGGGTCTGATTTGGGGTATATTTTCCCCCCACTCTCCACGTTTGATAATTTCCGGCGGGTGTTTAAGGCGATGGAGGAGCTGCGGGAGCCGCTCCATGAGAACATCCAGCATCATTTCCTGCTGGCCCCACAACTAGCACGGTTACATGGGGTGCATCCTTGGGCTGGGGGGCAGCTATGGGGCTGGGGGGCAGTTATGGTTGTCTGGGGAGGGGCTGGGGGCTGTTATATTGGGCTGAATGGGTAGTTATGTGGGTCTGAGGGGCAGTTATGGGGGCACAGGGGTAGTTATGGGGGGCTGCTATGGGGCTGGGGGGCAGCTATTGTGGGGCAGCTATGGGGCTGGGGGGCAGGTATGGGGGGCTTGGGGGCAGTTATGGGGCACTGGGGGGGGATGGGGGCAGTTATGGGGGTCTGATGCAGCGTTTGGGGCACGGACTCAGATGTGAACGATCCAAATCGTTTATTACAAGTTCTCACATCCCTTATATACCTTCACAAGTTATTTTCTAACTTTCCCATCTGCCCTTACAACTTTCCCAACCACCTTTACATGTCAACAAAGCATTCTACAAAACACTTTTCAACTGTCCATGCAGGCACATATCCAATCAGAGCTGTGAGACTCTTCTTCTCCTTGCAGAGGTGTCCTGGGTTTTCTCATGCTGTTTTATGCTTGCTGCCACAGCTGCTGCTCTGAACAGCTTTTCTTTACGCGTCTTTTGAGTGGCTGGTCGTTTTTGAGGTGGTATAAACGAATCCCACAGTCTGAAGGAAGTTATGGGACACAGAGGCAGTTGATGGGGGGCTGGGGGGCAGTTACATAGTGGCACAGGGGGCAGTTATGCAGGGGTTTTGGAGCATTACGGGGGGACTGAGGGCTGTAGGGGGGAAGGGGGCAAGTTATGGGGGGTGAGGAGGCCGAATTTGCGGTGGCCTAAGCAATGTTGTCCCCCGTCCGCTGCGCTGGCGCTATGAAAGCAGCCATTCCGATTACATTGCATTGCATTACATTACATTACATTGCATTACATTACATCTAATGCAGTGCAATGTAATCCCGTCTCGCTTCGCCTGGGTGGCGCTGTGCACAGCCATTTCCAATTAATGGGGTTATTGGGGTGGGTATTGTGTCTATTGGGAGTTCTGGGGACATTATGACTGGGAAATATGAGGGTCTATGGGGGGCTATGGGGGGCTATAAAGGGTCTAATATGGGGTTATGGGTGTCTATGGGGGGCTATGGGGGGGTGATAGGGGGGTTATGGGGTCTATGGGGGTTATGGGGCAGTTTAATGGGTATTCTATGGGTTATGGGGGCGTTATGGCGTAGAGTATGGGGGTGTTATGGGGTGCGTTATGGAGTGGCTAGTGGGTTATGGTGGGGGTAATGGGCTTATGGGGGGTTATGGGGGGTAATGGGGTTATGGGGGGCTATGGGGTTATGGGGGGTTATGGGGTGACCCCACTGACCCCATAACTCCTCTGACCCCATAGCTGACCCCATGGCTGACCCCATAAGTGACCTACATCTCCCCGTAAGTGGCCCCATAGCTGACCCCTAT
>NW_015439853.1:10529-12112 GCF_001577835.2 Coturnix japonica | reverse complement strand
ATAGGGGGGTTATGGGGTCTATGGGGGTTATGGGGCAGTTATGGGTATCTATGGGGTTATGGGGGGTTATGGGGTAGGTATGGGGGTGTTATGGGGGCATTATGAGGGGCTATGGGGTTATGGGGGGTTATGGGGGGGTAATGGGCTTATGGGGGGTTATGGAGTGACCCCACTGACCCCATAACTCCGCTGACCCCACGGCTGACCCCATAAGTGACCTACATCTCTCCATAACCCCATACCTGACACTATACCTGACCCCATAAGTGACCCACATCACCCCATAAGTGACCCCATAACTGACCCTATAACCCCATAACTGACCCTATAACCCCATAACTGACCCTATAACCCCATAACTGACCCCATACCTGACCTCATATCTGACCCCATATCTGACCCCATACCAGGCCCCATACCTGACCTCATATCTGGCCCCATAAGTGACCCCTATCTCCCCATACCTGACCCCATATCTGACCCCATACCTGGCCCCATACCTGACCCCATAACCCTATACTTGACCCCATGACCCCATAAGTGGCCCCATAAGTGACCCAAAGTGACAGCTATCTCCCCATAGCCCCATCACTGACCCCATAAGTGACCTCATTAGTGACCCCATAAGTGACTCATATTTCCCCATACCTGACCGCATACCTGACCCACATCTCCCCATACCTGACCCCATAACTGACCCATAACTGACCCCATAACTGACCCCATAACTGACCCCATAAGTGACCCATAAGTGATCTCTATCTCCCTATAGCCCCATAACTGACCCCATAACCCCATACCTGATCCCATACCTGACCGCATACCTGGCCCCATAAGTGACCCCATACCTGACCCCACAACCCCATACCTGACCCCATAACAGACCCCATAACCCCATACCTGACCCCCATCTCCCCATAGCTGCCCCCATAGCTGCCCCATAGCTGACCCCATAGCTGCCCCCACAGATGACCCCCATCTCCCCATACCTGACCCCATAACTGGACCCATAAGTGACCCCATATGTGACCCATAAGTGACCCATAAGTGATCCATATCTCCCTATAAGTGACCCCATACTTGAACCCATAAGTGACACATATCTCAAAATAGGACACATTGCTTCCAGAATACCTTTTCTCTTCTACAAAATAATGACATTAACATAAGAATTATCCATTTCAGACAAATTTCCGATGTATTTCACACTAATATCAAGACTTACACCAGAAAAAATGTCTTCTCTCTTAGGTATCACTCTTGAATCTTGCAAAAAATTCATTTTCTTCCCAATACAAAGCTTTTCATCATTACAAGTAGCATTTTCTACCCAAAAAAGTGGTTTTCATCCCCAAAAGAAGACACATTCTCTTTAAAATGATGCTTTGTAACAAATTATGACTCATTGATTCCAGAATATCTGTCTTCCCCTACAAAATAATGACATTAACATAAGAATTATCCATTTCAGACAAATTTCCCATGTATTTCACACTAATATCAAGACTTACACCAGAAAAAAATGTTCTCTCTTAGGTATCACTCTTTATCCTTGCAAAAAATTCATTTTCTTACCAAAACAA
>NW_015439853.1:0-7408 GCF_001577835.2 Coturnix japonica | reverse complement strand
ACCTGGCCCCATAAGTGACCCATAGCAGCCCCATAAGTGACCCATAAGTGACCCATAAGTGATCTCTATCTCCCTATAGCCCCATAACTGACCCCATAACCCCATACCTGATCCCATACCTGACCGCATACCTGGCCCCATAAGTGACCCCATACCTGACCCCACAACCCCATACCTGACCTCCATCTCCCCATAGCTGCCCCCATAGCTGACCCCATAGCTGCCCCCATAGATGACTCCCATCTCCCCATACCTGATACCATACCTGGACCCATAAGTGACCCATAAGTGACCCATAAGTGACCCATAAGTGACCCATAGCAGCCCCATAAGTGCCATAGCAGCCCCATAAGTGACACGTATCTCAAATTATGACTCACTGATTCCAGAATATCTGTCTTCCCCTACAAAATAATGACATTAACATAAGAATTATCCATTTCTGACAAATTTCCGATGTATTTCACACTAATATCAAGACTTACACCAGAAAAAAAATGTGTTCTCTCTTAGGTATCACTCTTGAATCTTGCAAAAAATTCATTTTCTTACCAATACAAAGCTTGCCATCATTACAAGTAGCATTTTCTACCCAAAAAAAGTGGTTTTCATCCCCAAAAGAAGATATTCTCTCTACTAAATGATACTTAGGAGCAAATTATGACTCATTGATTCCAGAATATCTGTCTTCCCCTACAAAATAATGACATTAACATAAGAATTATCCATTTCAGACAAATTTCCGATGTATTTCACACTAATATCAATACTTCCACCAGAAATAAAATGTTCTCTCTTAGGTATCATTCTTTATCCTTTCAAAAATTTCATTTTCTTACCAAAACAATGCTTTTCATCCCTACAAATAGCATTTTCTACACACGAAAGTAGATATTGTCCCCAAAAGAAGAAATTTTCTCTACAAAATGATGCTTTGTAGCAAAATATGACACACTGATTCCAGAATACCTATCTTACGCTACAATTTAAGGACATTTCCAAAGATACATCATTTTCTGACAAATTCTTAGAAGAATTTCACAGGAATATCAATACTTATCCCAGAAATGAAAAGTACACTCTTAGGTATCACTCTTCATCCTTGCAAAACTATGGTTTTCTTCCCAAACTAATGCTTTTCATCCCTACAAATAGCAATTTCTCCCTAAATTACTGGTTTTCATCCCCAAAAGAAGACATTTTCTCTACAAAATGAAGCTTTGTAGCCAAATATGACACATTGTTTCCAGAATACCTCTTTCCCTCTTCAAAATAAGGACATTTCCAACAGAAATATCGATTTCTGACAAATTTTAGAAGAATGTCACACAAATATCAGTACCTATCCCAGAAATAAAAAGTTCTCTCCTAAGAATCATTCTTTATCCTTGCAAAAAAAGGGATTTCTCACCAAAATAATGCATTTTATCCCTTTAAATAGCATTTTCTACCCAAAAAAGTGGTTTTCATCCCCAATAGAAATCGTTTTCTCTACAAATGGTCCCTTGTAGCAACATATGAAACACTGTTATTGGAATACCTCTTTCCCTCTTCAAAATAAGGACATTTCCAACAGAAATATCGATTTCTGACAAATTTTAGAAGAATGTCACATGAATATCAATACTTATCCCAGAAATTAAAAGTTCTCACTTAACTATCACTATTTATCCTTGCAAATATATGATTTTCTTACCAAACTAATGCTTTTCATCCCTACAAATAGCATTTAAAATGGGGAGGGGTATTAAATGGGGGTGAGGGTCCTTAAATAAGGAGGGGGGTTAAAATGTGGGACCCTATAATGGTTGGGATAGTTAAAATGGGGGGAGTCTATAAAATGTCGGTGTTCCTTAAATTGGGGGGGGGCTTTAAATGGGGAGTCAATGGCCAAAAAGGACCTGGAAGAGGCAGGTTGGGGAGGGGGGTCCTTAAATAGGGGGGTCCTTAAATAGGGGGCGGTCCAAAAAATGGGGGGGAGTCCTTAAATTGAGCTGGAACCAATAATGGGTGGGGGGGGTTAAAATGGAGGGGTCCTTTAAAAGAAGGGTGCATTTAAAAGTGGGTGTTCTTAAATGGAGGAGGACATTAAAATGGAGGGGTCTTTAAATGTGGGGGGGTCTTTAAAATGGGAGGAGTCCTTTAAATTGGGGGGGGATCCATATAAATGGGTAAGGGTTCATTAATGTGGGGGAGACCATAAAATTGGGGGGACTTAAAAGGGGGGGGTTTAAAATGGGAGGAGTTCTTTAAATGGGGGGGGGTGTCCTTAAATGGGGGGGACCCTATAATGTGTGTGAAGGGGTTAAATTGTGATGGTCCTTTAAATAGGGGCGGGGGGGTCATTAATTTCTGGGAGATCCATAAATGTTGGGAGGCACCTATCATTGTTGGGGGTTGTTAAAATAGGGGGGTCTTTAAAAGGGGGTGGTCCTTAAAATGGGGGTACTTAAATGGGGTTCATTGGCCACAAATGACCTAATGGTTCATCAGTGTCAGGAGCTGCAAGAGGCAGATCCTTAAAATGGGGGGGGGTACTTAAATGGGTTGGGTCCTTAAATGGGAGGGAGACTTTAAATGGAGGGGGTCCTTTAATTGGGGGGTTCCATGGCCATAAAGTACTTGGAGAGGAACATAATGGGGGTGGGGTGGGTGGTTGCCTAAAATGGGGGGGGTCCTTAAATGGGGGGGGGTTCCTAAAATAGGGGTGAGGGTCTTTAAAATAGGGAGGGGTCTTAAATGGGGGTGAGGGTTTTTAAATAAGGAGGGGTAAAATGTGGGTGGTTTTTAAATTGGGGGGGGCCTGTAAATGGGGAGTCAATGCCATAAAGGACCAGGTGGAGGTAGGTTGGGAGGGTGTCCTTAAATAAGGGGGGGTCCTTAAGTGGGAAGGTGGTCCAAACAATTGGGGGGAGTCTTAAATTGAGCTGGAAACAATAATGGTTGGGAGGCGTTGAAATGGGGGGGCGTCCTTTAAAAGGGGGGGGGGCATTTAATTGGGGTGTTCTTAAATGGAGGGGGACATTAAAATGGAGGGGTCTTTAAATGGGGGGGGGCTTTAAAATGGGAGGAGACATTTAAATTTGGGGGGGATACTATCAAAACTATCAAGTCATAGTTTTGCAAGTATAAAGAGTGATACTTAAGTGAGAACTTTTAATTTCTGGCCCCATTTAAAGGACTCCTCAAATTTTAAACCTCCCACCCCCATTTCAAACCCCCCCCATTTTATGGTTCCCCCACAGTAATCGACCCCTACCCATTTACATGGATCCCCGCCAATTTAAAGACTCCTCTCATTTTAAAGCCCCCCCCATGTCTCCTAAATGTCCTCCAATTTAAGAAAACCCCCAATTATATGCCCCCCCTTTTAAAGGACACCCCATTATAACCCCCCTCACCCATTATTGGTTCCCATTTAAGGACTCCCTCTTATTTAAGAACCACCCTCCCCAACCTGCCTTTCATTTCAAGTACTTTTCATTTCTGGGATAAGTATTGATATTCATGTGACCTACTTCTAAAATCTGTCAGAAATGGATATTTCTGTTGGAAATGTCATTCTTTTTTAGATGAAAAGAGTTATTCTGGAAACAATGTGTCATATTTGGCTACAAACGCTAATTTGAAGAGAAATCGATTTCTTTGGTGATGAAAACCACCTTTATGTCTAGAAAATGCTGTTTGTAGAGATGAAAAACATTATTTTGGGGAAGAAAAGCATATTTTTGCAAGGGTAAAGAGTGATACCTAAGAGAGACCTTTTTATTTCTGGTATAAGTATTGATATTCCTGTGAAATTTTTCTAAAATCTGTCAGAAAAGGATATATCTGTTGGAAATGTCCTTATTTTGTAGAGAGAAAAGGTGTTTCTGTTAGTAATGTCCTCAATTGGTAGAAGAGAAAAGGTATTCTGGAAGCAATGTGTCCTATTTTGCTACAAAGCTTCATTTTGTAGAGAAAATGTCTTCTTCTGGGGATGAAACCAGTATTTCTGGGAAACAACGCTATTTTAAAGGGATAAAAAGCATAATTTTGGTGAGAAAACCATGTTTTTGCAAGGATAAAGAATGATTCTTAGGAGAGAACTTTTTATTTCTGGGATAGGTACTGATATTTGTGTGCCATTCTTCTAAAATTTGTCAGAAATCGATATTTCTGTTGGAAATGTCCTTGTTTTTGAAGAGGGAAAGAGGTATTCCAATAACAGTGTTCATATGTTGCTACAAGGGACCATTTGTAGAGAAAAGGATTTCTATTGGGGATGAAAACCACTTTTTTGGGTAGAAAATGCTACTTGTAATGATGACAAGCTTTGTATTGGTAAGAAAATGAATTTTTTGCAAGATTCAAGAGTGATACCTAAGAGAGAACACATTTTTTTCTGGTGTAAGTCTTGATATTAGTGTGAAATACATCGGAAAATTTGTCTGAAATGGATAATTCTTATGTTAATGTCATTATTTTGTAGGGAAGAGAGATATTCTGGAATCAGTGAGTCATCATTTGTTACAAAGCATCATTTTAAAGAGAATGTGTCTTCTTTTGGGGATGAAAACCAGTAATTTAGGGAGAAATTGCTATTTGTAGGGATGAAAAGCATTAGTTTGGGAAGAAAACCATAGTTTGCAAGGATGAAGAGTGATACCTAAGAGTGTACTTTTCATTTCTGGGATAAGTATTGATATTCATGTGACCTACTTCTAAAATCTGTCAGAAATGGATATTTCTGTTGGAAATGTCATTCTTTTTTAGATGAAAAGAGTTATTCTGGAAACAATGTGTCATATTTGGCTACAAACGCTAATTTTGTAGAGAAATCGATTTCTTTTGGTGATGAAAACCACCTTTATGTCTAGAAAATGCTGTTTGTAGAGATGAAAAACATTATTTTGGTAAGAAAACCATATTTTTGCAAGGGTAAAGAGTGATACCTAAGAGAGACCTTTTTATTTCTGGTATAAGTATTGATATTCCTGTGAAATTTTTCTAAAATCTGTCAGAAAAGGATATATCTGTTGGAAATGTCCTTATTTTGTAGAGGAGAAAAGGTATTTCTGTTAGTAATGTCCTCAATTTGTAGAAGAGAAAAGGTATTCTGGAAGCAGTATCTAGGTAAAACAAAGAACAAAATACTACTGAAAGCAATAAGGAATATGTTATCCCAGAACTCATGCATTTTTCCTATTGTCTGATGTAAGGCTGCCAATCGTGACCTTACCAGACTTTGTCCTTCCTGCTGCACACTCATTCACTGAGATCCCTTCCAGAGCTGTTGGGTGCTAGAGCACCACTGATATTCAGAATTTTCTGTTCCTAGTTGAAAAATATAAAATTTGAAAAGGATTAATGTGAAGGAAAATTCTACCAGATATATCACTGTATTTAGCTTTCCCATCTACTGATGCATCCTAAGAAGCAAGAAATAATAAACCAGACTGGAGCTGATGAGACTAAGTATCATATAGGAAATCTCCTGCTTTACGTGAAAGGATGTGCTGACCAGTTTGGGAAGCTCTTTAAAATATGATTATTAGGGGCTTAAAGTTTCAGAACAATATTTAATATTACTTACATTATAATTCACTGGAAAATTATTTCCTTCCTGACTCTTCACTCTCATTTTATTTTCAGTGAATTAATACAATATTTTAGGAAGAAATTCTACCAGGATTAACTTTTCTGGTCTTGCATGTAGTAATACTAAAAATTTCATTTGTAGCTACAAGAGTGTGTGAAAATTAGACTGTACAAGCTTGTACAGTCTGTACAGCTTACTAACAGTCGTTGTACAGCTGCTAGCTGTCAAGCACCTTCATTCCTCTTTCAATGTTGTATTTTCCCAAATTTTAATTATCTGCTTGGATAATGTATACTGTACTCCCCCAGCTGTTTTTCTCAAAAAGCAAAATGCAGCTTCAGTATGCGTTTGCACTATAAGCTAACCGTCATTGTTGCTTACTGCAAACAGGGGGCAGCCTTAGGTGTACAGCACAGCAGCAGCATTTCCTACTTAATAGGAAAGAACATTCGAATGTTATGTAGTTTGAATGTAGAGACACCACTGCAAGATTTTAGTAGACTTCATAAATCTAAACTACCCTCCATGCCACAGAGTTGCACGGTATATATAGTCTTAAATCTGTAAGGGTGAAAATAATTTTGTTCATAGCTATTAGGAGGGATTTAAGAGATAACTCTTAATATGTGTCTTCTTACATCCATTCATGTTCAATCTCATTTTTACTCTTCAGATAATTAATTCATTTTGTGTTGTGCAGGGACTGAGAAGGGGACAACAGTTAAGGTGTCTGGTGGCTCATCTAACTTGATCAAGAACAACCCCACAGCTGAAAGGGAGCCGTTATGGTAGAATTGCTTGGGGAAGGAGAAAGAATGTGATTAGCTGTCATTGCAGGATGTATTGGTGGTAACTATACAGGTGTTAACAAGAATGGCAACTACAAGGATGATAGTAGAAGTACAGAAGGCAGGCATAAGGAAAAAAGGGAAACTCACCAGTGATGACGCTAGGAGCTGAGGCAATCTTCACTAACAAGCAATCTCTAAGAGATGCTGCCTCAGTGAGGGTCAGCCCTTATATGAGGTCTCAGAGGAGGTGGAGTCGAACTCCACCCCTCCCGGGAGCACAGCTACATAACTTTCACCTGTGCTCCCGCAGCTGACCCCATACTTGCCTCAGCTGATTAATCAGTGGTTCACGCTGTGATTACCAATCTCCCATACACAGGATAAGCATCAGACTGGCAAAGTGCTATAAATTAATTTTTGTGTAGAAAATGCTATTTGTAAGGATGAAATGTTTTGTCTCTAAAAAGGGGGGGGGACCTTAAAATGGGGGGACTTAAATGGGGTTCATTGGTCATAAATGACCTGGAGGTGCCATTCAGCGTCAGGAGCTGCAAGAAGACAGGTCCTACAAAAGAGGGGGGGTACATAAATGGGGTTGGGTCCTTAACTTGGGGAGGCTTTAAATGGGTGGGGGCCCTTTAAATTGGGGTTTCTGGCCATAAAGGACTTGGAAGAGGGAACGTAAGGGTTGGGGGGGTTCCTAAAATGGGGGCTTGTTGCCTTAAAAATTGGGGGGGTCCTTAATGGGGGGTGGTTTCCTAAATATGAGGTGAGAGTCTTTAAAATGGGGAGGGGTCTTAAAATGGGGGTGAGGGTCCTTAAATAAGGAGGGGGGGTTAAATGGAGAGGGGTCAGTCAGAAGGGCTCAGAAGCGTTTCAGACTTTGATCACTTCTGACACCCATCCTCATGCCTGTTTACTTGGTCATTTCAGGGGCTTTTGGAATTGCTTGATCTTTGTTTTTGAGCCTGAAAGATACTCTGTATTTTTATATGTGAACTTTATTGTGTTATTTATACTAGCCTTTCTGGGAACT
>NW_015439852.1:0-9500 GCF_001577835.2 Coturnix japonica | reverse complement strand
ATAATTTTGTACTGAGTCTCATGGGCCCACCGAGCTAGGAATAATTCACCCTTGTTCTGCCAGTCCAAGTCTATTTGAGCCACCTCAATTTTGGCAGCTCGATCAACCTGATGGTTATTTTTATGTTCTTCAGTAGCCTTACTTTTTAGGCACATGAGCTCTACATGGCGCACCTTTACAACAATGTTCTTATTCGGGCAGCAATGTCTTTTCCACAGTTCAGCAGCCCAAACAGTTTACCCTTTCGTTGCCAATTATCATTTTCCCACTGTGCAACCACCCCCATAAGGCATTTGCCCCATCCATGAATCAGTATAAGATGAAGCATTGGCCACCTCTCCCTTCAGCCACATCTAAGCAGCTGAACAGCCTTTACCTCTGCGAATTGACTTGATTCTCCTTTACCTTCGGTGGCTTCTGCAACTTGTCGTGTGGGGCTCCATACAGCAGCTTTCCATCTGCGATGCTTCCCTACAATACGACATGATCCGTCTGTGAATAGGGCAAATTTCTTTTCGTTTTCTGGTAGCTCATTGTATGGTGGTGCCTCTTTAGCACGTGATACCTCTTCTGTAGGTGGTGTTTCAATTTTTTTACTCTCAGGCCAGTCCATGATCACTTCTAAAATTCCTGGATGACTGAGGTTCCCCATCCGAATTCATTGTGTAATCAACACAATCCACTTACTCCTAGTGGCATCAGTTTCACGATGGGGTTGAGGAACATTTCCTTAAACATCCAGTTTATACTGGCAAGCGAGGTGCTAGAAGAAGCTGAACCTCTGTCCCAACTACTTCAGAAGCAGCCCGAACCCCCTCATACACGGCTAAGATCTCCTTCTCAGTCGGAGTGTAGCGCTCCTCAGACCCTTTATATGCTCGACTCCAAAATCCTAGCGGTCGGCCTCGGGTCTCTCCTGAGGCTCTTTGCCACAAACCCAGGTGGACCTTTCTCTCCAGCAGCAGTGTAGAGGATGTTCTTCACATCCTGTCCCGTCCGTACTGGCCCCAAGGCCACGGCACGGGCTATTTCTTGTTTTATCTGCTCAAAAGCCTGCTGCTGCTCAGGACCCCATGAGAAATTATTCTTCTTCCGTGTTACCTGATAGAGAGGGCTCACTATGTGGCTGTAGTTTGGGACATTTGCATTCTCCAAAAGCCCACTACTCCCAGAAAAGATTGGTCTTCTGTTTTATTTGTGGGCGGAGACATAGCAGTGATTTGTCAATCACATCTGCTGGGATGTGACGACGTCCATCTTGCCATTTTATGCCTAAGAACTGGATTTCCTGGGCAGGCCCCTTCACCTTGCTGCGCTTAATGGCAAAACCAGCTTTCAAAAGAATTTGGATTATCTGTTTCCCTTTCTTGGAAACCTCTGCTGCTGTATGGCCCCACACCACAATGTCATCAATATACTGCAAGTGCTCAGGAGCATTACCCTGTTCCAAAACAGCTTGGATCAATCCATGGCAAATTGTTGGGCTGTGCTTCCACCCCTGGGGTAAACGGTTCCAGGTATACTGAATACCTCTCCAGGTAAAAGCAAACTGTGGCCTACATTTTGCAGCCAATGGGATGGAAAAGAAGGCATTAGCAATATCAATGGTGGCATACCACCTAGCTTCTTTTGACTCCAATTCATACTGGAGTTCTAGCATGTCTGGTACAGCAGCACTTAATGGAGGTGTAACTTCATTCAGGCCACGGTAATCTACCGTCAGCCTCCATTCCCCACTGGTTTTACGCACTGGCCATATGGGGCTGTTAAAAGGCGAGTGCGTTTTGCTAATCACTCCCTGATTTTCTAATGGCGAATTAGCTTTTGAATGGGGAGCAAATGAGTCCCTATTGGTGCGGTACTGCCGTCTGTGAACCACTTTGGTGGCAATTGGTACCTCTTGGTCTTTTACCTGGAGCAACCCCACAGCAGAAGGATCATCTGACAGACCAGGTAAAGTTGACAGCTGCTTAACACCATTTGTGTTTACAGCAGCTATCCCAAAGGCCCATCGATACCCCTTGGGATCCTTGAAATATCCCATCCTAAGGTAATCGATTCCCAGTATACATGGAGCCTCTGGACCAGTCACAATAGGGTGCATTCGCCAGTTTTTACCAGTGAGGCTTATTTCGGCCTCCAACATAGTCAATTCTTGGGAACCCCCAGTCACTCCATGGATATAAATTGGTTGTGTCCCTTGGTGACTTGAGGGCATTAGGGTGCATTGTGCACCAGTGTCCACCAAGGCTTTATATTTCTGTGGTTGAGATGTGCCAGGCCACTTAATCCACACAGTCCAGTATACTCTGTTGTCCCTTTCCCCCCCCTGGCTGGGGGCAGGGCCCCTCTATTGTTTACCTCGTTGACTTGCAGCAACTGGAACTCTCCCCCGTTTGGAAGAGTTCACCTTGGTGGTTGTTTTGGATTGTAATTCTTTCACTCGTGCCTGAAGTGCAGAAGTGGATGAGTTATACCACTTCTTTATATCCTCCCCATGATTACTCAAGAAATACAACAAAGCAAAACGTATGGTCTTATCATTGTCGTTTGCTTGAATACGAGGTGTCTTATCGTTGTCATTTGCTTGAATACGAGGACGTCTCTTTTTTATGGTTGAGATTTTCGATGATACAGGTCGAGAGGAACTCATGTTGTTTAGCTCTCTCAATAGGCGATCGTGGAAATCCTGGTTTCCATCATCTTGGTACCACCGTGGATTCATCTACATCAGGCACATTAGCCAATTTGTCAATAATATCACTTTGTGTTTCCTCCACTTTGTCTAACCTTTCCACTATTTTTTTTCCCATTTGGACAATGGCTGAAGTATAAAGCTTAACTTCTGTAGCGCTTATAAATAATTCAAGCTCCTGAAGTCTGCTAATTAGCTCATTTACAAAGGGTTTCCTGTCCCCTTTGCCATATACTAATGCAAGTGCACTGGCATGCTTTTCTGGAGCTGCTTTTGTAAAGTCACGCCACATTTGTCGTGGAACGTGGACTGCTTCAGGATCATGTAATTGGTTTGGATTGTTACGATTGAACTGGGGGCTGTAGAGCATTTCCACCAGAGCCCTTTCTCTCAAAAAATTGGATACCTTTCTCCATATCAGTCCATTTCTTTTTCTCAGGCTCCAAGTCCCGTTTAAAGGGGAATCTATCTCTTACCGCTATCAACATCCGCTTCCAGAGGGTGTAGGACCGATTTTGGCATGTGCCTATACCTCTGTCCACACGTGAGTCCCTGGAAATGCTACCCAGTTGGGCGAGCTTCACTGCCATCGAGCCACGCACTGTTGGCACCATTGTCCCAGCAGCGAAGTAACCAAGTGACCATATTTTCTTTTGGCTGACGTGTGAAATCCTTTCTCAGATCTCGAATTTTCACTCAGTTTAAAAGATCGATCAATAATGGTCGTAATACTTTGCTCACCTTTTGCTCTATCAGGAGTCCCAGGTGTTAATGTTGGCAGCTGTGTTGATGAGGCTGCCCCATCTATAAGTTTGGACTCGAGAAATTCTCGTAAAGAAAATTTAGCTTTTGGCTCCTCGTCTGACTCTGACCCTGACTCTGACGCTTGTGTTATTTCCTCCAGGCGACCTTCCTCCTTCTTCCTCTCTCCTAACTTTCTCTCTCCTAACTTTCTCTGCTCCTCTGACTTCTTCTCCTCCTCTAACATCTTCTTATACTGCTCTAACATCCTCTGCTCCTCCAACTTCTTCTGGTCTTCTGACTCCCCCTGCTCTCCTGAGTCCCCCTGACCTCCTGAGTCCCCCTGCTCTCCTGAGTCCCCCTGCTCTCCTGAGTCCTGCTCTCCTAACTCCCTCCGCTCTTCTAACTCCTTCTGCATTTTCTCTATCTGAGTTGAAACTCGTTTTGTTTTTCGCCCTCTTACAGGGGCAACCAACATTGTATCTGGTGCCCCCGGTGGTTGGTTAAGTTGGAGTACATACGGTTCAGACTTGAGGGTGTCGCATTCTGCCCTGAGGACGTTATAACTAGACTGGAGGGCGTCGTGCTCAGACTGGAGAGCGTCGTAGTCAGACAGGAGCTCGTCGTACACAGACCGGAGGGTGCTGCGACTGGCTTTGAGGGCGTTGTAGTCGGCCTTGAGGTCAGTGTACAACGAGTCAATAGAGTCATGTTTGACCTGGAGATCGACGCACTTACACAGGAGGGCGCTGTGCTCGGACTGGAGAGTGTCGTGCTCGGACCGGAGGGCATCGCGCTCAGTCTGGAGAGTGTCATGCTCGGACCGGAGGGCATCGCGCTCAGTCTGGAGAGTGTTGAGCTTGGTCTGGAGGGCATTGTGCTCGGTCTGAAGAGTGTTATGCTCGGACTGAAGAGTGTTGTGCTCGGTCCGAAGGGCATTGTGCTCAGTCTGAAGAGCGTTATGCTCGGACCGGAGGGCATTATGCTCGGACTGAAGAGTGTTGTGCTCGGTCTGGAGGGCATTGTGCTCAGTCTGAAGAGCGTTATGCTCGGACTGGAGGGCATTATGCACAGACTGAAGAGTGTTGTGCTCGGACTGGAGGGTGTCGCAGTTGGATTGGAAGGCATCATGCTCAGTCTGGAGAGTGTCATGCTCGGACCGGAGGGCATCGCGCTCAGTCTGGAGAGTGTCATGCTCGGACCGGAGGGCGCTGTGCTCGGACTGGAGAGTGTCGTGCTCGGACCGGAGGGCGCTGTGCTCGGACTGGAGAGTGTCGTGCTCGGACCGGAGGGCGCTGTGCTCGGACTGGAGAGTGTTGAGTTGGGATTGCAGGGAGCTTTTCTCATCCCAAAGTTTTTCTGCGTCAGCTCTAAGATTCTCTTTCTCGTACCAGATTGAGTCTCGTTGGTACAGGAGATCTTTTCTCTCAGCTTCAAAAACTTTTTCTCTCTCTACCTTCTCATCCCAAAGTTTTTCTGCGTCAGCTCTAAGACTCTCTTTCTCGTACCAGATTGAGTCTCGTTGGTACAGGAGATCTTTTCTCTCAGCTTCAAAAGCTTTTTCTCTCTCTACCTTCTCAGTCCAAAGTTTTTCTGCCTCAGCTCTAAGACTCTCTTTCTCGTACCAGATTGAGTCTCGTTGGTACAGGAGATCTTTTCTCTCAGCTTCAAAAGCTTTTTCTCTCTCTACCTTCTCAGTCCAAAGTTTTTCTGCCTCAGCTCTAAGACTCTCTCTCTCAGGAATGGTATTGACTAAGGCCCAATAAGCATTAGCTAGGCCCAAAATCATTTGTGCCTCCTGAGATCTGCCTGAGCCACAACATTCCTGCTCCAAATATGCAATCAAACTCTCAGGATTCTTCAAGTGTTCAGGAGTGAAGCTCCATAACACTGAAGATGTCTGTCCTTTGAGAATCTCTTCAATTCCCTGCCACTCAGTATTCTCTGGTTCTAGGGAAGACTTCCTCCGGATGTTATAAATCCAGATACTGAGTGAGATTATTACAATAATCAACAGTAAGATCAGGGAGATTAAGAGTGTGGCCCACTGATCATTCAAAAACTGCATAAAGGATTCATAGAAAGAAAGAGGAGCACGCTTAAAAATCACCATTTCTGTATAATTAGTTGCATTAGTTGCTCCCTCTGGAGCTGTATACAGATACGAAGTGAGCATTGCTAACCATGCTTTCAATCCATTATACAATTGTATAGCTCCATAAGAAAAAGTGGCTAGCTTAAACATGGCCCAATATGTTCGGAGCGTCTCAAAAAAGGAACCAATGGCACACAGTCCCTGGTAAAACAAATTTAGTAGAGAAAACATTTTTTTTCCTCCAATAGAGAGAAAAAAGTAAAAGAAAACAAAGCTCAGCAGTGTTTATAAAATATACCGGAGTATTGGCAGTCCGCCTGGACTTTCAAGGTCAAGCTCGCAGGTGCAGAATCGCAAACACGAGATAGCTCCTTAACAGGGAAAAAAACTCGTAGCTCTGTTAAAAGCTAAAAGAGCAACAGAAGAAAACACAGAAAAACAGCAACTCAATTTGCCCGCATTCTCCACCAAAATCTGTCACGGTTTGAACTAAAAATCCACCTGCGTCCGTGACAGGGGGCCGTAGGCCCCGGAGGGGCCCTAGGCCGAAAGGAAAAGTTAATTAGGAAAAGAAAAACAGCGGCAACGATCTAAGGAGGCACACTTATTACTAAATACTATATCGAAATACAGGATACAACAATATTAATACAATATAATTGAAATTGAGCTAACGAATCAAGCAAAATAGGAGAGAGAATGAGTCCCGTAACCGAGAGGCCTACTGTGAATCTAGGCGAACGGCTGAAGGCTCCCACACACTCCCCTGAACGCCAGAGAACTCGAAAGACGTCAGGTCTGTTCTGCGACAGAGTTAATATAGAGTCCAGTCCCGTGACCTATCGTGTTGTTCCCTGGAGATGTAGTCTTCTTCTGATAAGTTGCAGATTCAGTAAATTATTCATGCTTTATATGATGTTATTGATGTGAATACTGATAGCAAAAATNCGACCTTCCTCCTTTCTCCTCTCTCCTAACTTTCTTCTCTCCTAACTTCTCTGCTCCTCTGACTTCTTCTCCTCCTCTAACATCTTCTTTTACTGCTCTAACAACCTCTGCTCCGCGACTTCCTCTGGTCTTCTGACTCCTCCTGTCTCCTGAGTCCCCCTGACCTCCTGAGTCCCCCTGCTCTCCTGAGTCCCCCTGCTCTCCTGAGTCCTGCTCTCCTAACTCCCTCCGCTCTTCTAACTCCTTCTGCATTTTCTCTATCTGAGTTGAAACTCTTTTGTTTTTCGCCCTCTTACAGGGGCAACCAACATTGTATCTGGTGCCCCTGGTAGTTGGTCAAGGTGTGGTACATACGGTTCAGACTTGGGGATGTTCCCCTTGGACTGGAGGGTGCATAGCTTGTTGGAGGAGATCGCGCTCGACTCCAGGTGTCGAACTCAGCCCTGAGGCGCTTGTACTTGGACTGAATTGTGTCGAACCCGGACTCGAGCGCGTCGTGTTTGAACTGGAGAGTGTTGCGCTCAGATTGGACGGCATCGTACATGGTCTGGAGGTTGTTACGATCGATCTTGATAGCATCGAACTGAACCTTGAGGTCGCTGTACATGGACCGGAGGACATCTCGCTCAGATCGGAGGGTGTTACATTCGGACTGAAGGATGTTGTGCTCAGACTGGAGGGTGTTGTAATCAGTCTGGAGGGTGTCACGCTCCGACGGGAGAATGTCGCGCTCAGACTGGGGGCAGCTATTCTCAGTCTGGAGGGCGTTGTGCTCGGACTGGAGGAGTGCCGTGCTCGACTGGAGAGCATTCGTCTCGGAGAGCGTTGTGCTTGGACCGGAGAGCGTTGTGCTCGGACTGGAGAGTGTCGTGCTCGGACCGGGGGCATCGCGCTCAGTCGGAGAAGTGTCATGCTCGGACCGGAGGCGCGTGTACTCGGACTGGAGAGTGTCGTGCTCGACCGGAGGGCGCTGTACTCGACTGGAGAGTGTCGTGCTCGGACCGGAGGGCATCGCGCTCAGTCTGGAGAGTGTCATGCTCGACGGAGGGCATCGCGCTCAGTCTGGAGAGTGTCATGCTCGGACCGGAGGGCATCGCGCTCAGTCTGGAGAGTGTCATGCTCGGACCGGAGGGCGCTGTACTCGGACTGGAGAGTGTCGTGCTCGGACCGGAGGGCGCCGTGCTCGGACTGGAGAGCGTCGTGCTCGGACCGGAGGGCACTGTGCTCGGACTGAAGAGTGTTGAGTTTGGATTGCAGGGATTCTTTCTCATACCAAAGTTTTTCTGCGTCAGCTCTAAGACTCTCTTTCTCGTACCAGATTGAGTCTCGTTGTACAGGAGATCTTTTCTCTCAGCTTCAAAAGCTTTTTCTCTCTCTACCTTCTCATCCCAAAGTTTTGCTGCGTCAGCTCTAAGACTCTCTTTCTCGTACCAGATTGAGTCTCGTTGGTACAGGAGATCTTTTCTCTCAGCTTCAAAAGCTTTTCTCTCTCTACCTTCTCATCCCAAAGTTTTGCTGCGTCAGCTCTAAGACTCTCTTTCTCGTACCAGATTGAGTCTCGTTGGTACAGGAGATCTTTTCTCGCAGCTTCAAAAGCTTTTTCTCTCTCTACCTTCTCAGTCCAAAGTTTTTCTGCCTCAGCTCTAAGACTCTCTCTCTCAGGAATGGTATTGACTAAGGCCAATAAGCATTAGCTAGGCCCAAAATCATTTGTGCCTCCTGAGATCTGCCTGAGCCACAACATTCCTGCCTCAAATATGCAATCAAACTCTCAGGATTCTTCAAGTGTTCAGGAGTGAAGCTCCATAACACTGAAGATGTCTGTCCTTTGAGAATCTCTTCAATTCCCTGCCACTCAGTATTCTCTGGTTCTAGGGAAGACTTCCTCCGTATTTATAAATCCAGATACTGAGTGAGATTATTACAATAATCAACAGTAAGATCAGGGAGATTAAGAGTGTGACCCACTGATCATTCAAAAACTGCATAAAAATTCATAGAAAGAAAGAGGAGCACGCTTAAAAATCACCATTTCTGTATAATTAGTTGCATTAGTTGCTCCTCTGGGCTGTATACAGATACGAAGTGAGCATTGCTAACCATGCTTTCAATCCATTAATAAATTGTATAGCTCCATAAGAAAAAGTGGCTAGCTTAAACATGGCCAATATGTTCGGAGCGTCTCAAAAAAGGAACCAATGGCACACAGTCCCTGTGGTAAAAAAATTTAGTAGAGAAAAACATCTTTTTCCTCCAATAGAGAGAAAAAGAAAAGAAACAAAGCTCAGCAGGTTTATAAATATACCGGAGTATTGGCAGTTCCGCCTGGACTTTCAAGGGCAAGCTCGCAGGTGCAGAATCCCAAACACGAGATAGCTCCTTAACAGGGAAAAAACTCGTAGCTCTGTTAAAGCTAAAGAGCAACAGAAGAAAACACAGAAAAAACAGCAACTCAATTTGCCGCATTCTCCACCAAAAATCTGTCACGGTTTGAACTAAAAATCCACCTGCGTCCGTGACAGGGGCCGTAGGCCCCGGAGGGGCCCTAGGCCGAAGGAAAAAGTTAATTAGGAAAAGAAAACAGCGAACGATCTAAGGAGGCACACTTATTTACTAAATACTATATCGAAATACAGGATAAAACAATATAATACAATATAATTGAAATTGAGCTAACGATCAAGCAAAATAGGAGAGAGAATAAGTCCCGTAACGCAGAGGCCTACTGTGAATTAGGCGAACGGCTGAAGGCTCCACACACTCCCCTGAACGCCAGAACTCGAAAGACGTCAGTCTGTTCTCTGTTCTGCGACAGAGTTAATATAGAGTCCAGGTCCCGTGACCTATCGTGTTGTTCCCTGGGAGATGTAGTCTTCTTCTGTAAGTTGCAGATTCAGTAAAAATTATTCATGCTTTATATGATGTTATGATGTGGAATACTGATAGCAAAAATTACAAAATTATTAAACCATGACAGTGATTCTCCCTGGTTTAGATTTTTACAAGCACAACATGCAGGCT
>NW_015438892.1:121006-122254 GCF_001577835.2 Coturnix japonica | reverse complement strand
GTCACCCAAAATGGGTTGGGGACACCCAAGGGGGGTAGGGGACAGTATGAAGTTCAGTGTCAACCAAGGGTGCTTAGGGACACCATGAGGTTTGGGGTCACCCAGTTGGGTTGGGGGCACCCAAGGGTCCTTAGGGACACCATGGAGTCACCCAGTTGGGTTGGGGGCACCCAAGGGTCCTTAGGGACACCGTGAGGTTTGGTGTCACCCAGTTGCTTTGGGGACACCATGGTGTCACCCAGGTGGGTTGGGGGCACCCAAGGGTCCTTGGGGACACCATGAGGTTTGGGGTCACCCAGTTGCATTGGGGACACCATGGTGTCACCCAGATGAGTTGGAGACACCATGAGGTTCGGTGTCACCCAGTTGCGTTGGGGACACCCAAGGGTCCTTAGGGACACCATGGGGTCACCCAAAATGGGTTGGGGGCACCCAAGGGGGGTTGGGGACACTATGAAGTTCAGTGTCACCCAAGGGTCCTTAGGGACACCATGGAGTCACCCAGTTGGGTTAGGGGCACCCAAGGGGGGTTGGGGACAACATGAGGTTTGGGGTCACCCGGTTGCATTGGGGACACCATGGAGTCACCCAGTTGGGTTGGGGGCACCCAAGGGTCCTTAGGGACAACATGGAGTCACCCAGTTGGGTTGGGGGCACCCAAGGGTCAATGGGGACACCATGAGGTTTGGTGTCACCCAAGGGTCCTTGGGGACACCATGGTGTCACCCAGTTGGGTTGGGGGCACCCAAGGGTCCATGGGGACACCATGGAGTCACCCAGTTGCATTGGGGACACCCAAGGGTCCTTAGGGACACCATGGAGTCACCCGGTTGGGTTGGGGGCACCCAAGGGTCCTTAGGGACACCATGGAGTCACCCGGTTGGGTTGGGGGCACCCAAGTGGGGTTGGGGACACCATGAGGTTTGGTGTCACCCAAAGGTCCTTAGGGACACTATGGTGTCACCCAGGTGGGTTGGGGGCACCCAAGGGTCCTTAGGGACACCATGGAGTCACCCAGTTGGGTTGGGGGCACCCAAGGGTCCTTAGGGAAACCATGGAGTCACCCAGTTGGGTTGGGGGCACCCAAGGGTCCTTAGGGACATCGTGGTGTCACCCAGTTGCATTAGGGACACCCAAGGGTCCTTAGGGACAACATGGTGTCACCCAAAATGGGTTGGGGACACCCAAGGGGGGTAGGGGACAGTATGAAGTTCAGTGTCAACCAAGGGTGCTTAGGGACACCATGAG
>NW_015438892.1:116390-120981 GCF_001577835.2 Coturnix japonica | reverse complement strand
TCCTTAAGGGGCCATCATAGAGGCGGGCACATAGATAGGCATAATTAGGTGGCCATCGCATGGGCCACTTAGGGCAATTAGAGGCTAATCATCTAGGGCACTGAGGCACTCCCTATCACCCCATGGTTGTATATATAGGGGCGCACATAGCCGGGCACCCATCACCCATGGTTTGTATATAGGGGGCAGCACATCAGGGAGCCATTAGGGGCAACCCAACAGCCCCAATGGGGGCAATAGGGGGCACATAGTCGGGCACATGGGGGCACATAGGGCACATAGGGGCACATAGGGGCAGCCCAACCACCCCATGGTTGATTACAGGGGGACCACATAGGGGCACATAGGTGGCACCCATCACCCCATGGTTTTTATTAGGGGCACATAGGGGCACCCCAACACCCATGCGTTGTATAGGAGGCGGCACACAGGGCG
The DNA here is from genome assembly GCF_001577835.2 of Coturnix japonica. Classification (NCBI taxonomy): domain Eukaryota; kingdom Metazoa; phylum Chordata; class Aves; order Galliformes; family Phasianidae; genus Coturnix; species Coturnix japonica. Next base: position 120,546 of record NW_015438892.1, on the reverse strand, counting down.
GCCACCCATCACCCCATGGTGTATATAGCGGGCACACATGGTGAGGCACCCATAGGGGCACAATTAGGGGGCACATAGGGGCAACCACAGGGGGCACCACATCACTCCCCATGGTTGTATATAGGGGGCACATAGGGACACATAGGCGGCACATGACGGGGGCAATAGGGGCACCCATCACCCCTCAGGGCGGACCATGACGGGAGGCACCCAACACCCACATGGTTGTATATAAGGGGGCACATAGGGGCACCCATCACCCCATGGTTGTATATAGGGGGCACATAGGGGCACCCATCACCCCATGGGGGCACATAGGGGCACATAGGGGCACCCATCACCCCATGGTTGTATATAGGGGGCACATAGGGGCACCCAACACCCCATGGTTGTATATAGGGGGCACATAGGGGCACCCAACACCCCATGGTTGTATATAGGGGCACATGGGGGCACATGGGGCAAGAGGGGCACATAGAGGCACATAGGGGCACCCATCACCCCATGGTTGTATATAGGGGGCACATAGGGGCACATAGGGGCACCCATCACCCCATGGTTGTATATAGGGGGCACATAGGGACACATAGGGGCACCCAACACTCCATGGTTGTATACAGGGGGCACATAGGGGCACCCATCACCCCATGGTTGTATATAGGGGGCACATAGGGGCACATAGGGGCACCCAACACCCCATGGTTGTATATAGGGGGCACATAGGGGCACATAGGGGCACCCAACACCCCATGGTTGTATATAGGGGGCACATAGGGGCACATAGGGGCACATAGGGGCACATAGGGGCACCCAACACCCCATGGTTGTATATAGGGCACATAGGGACACATAGGGGCACATAGGGGCACATAGGGGCACATAGGGGCACCCAACACCCCATGGGGGCACACAGGGCTACATAGGGGCACATAGGGGCACATGGGGGCACATAGGGGCACATAGGGGCACATAGGGGCACCCAACACCCCATGGTTGTATATAGGGGGCACATAGGGGCACCCATCACAAACCCATGGGGCACATAGGGGCACATAGGGCACCCATCACCCATGGTTGTATCATAGGGGGCACATAGGGGCACCAACACCCCCATGGTTGTATATAGGGGCACATAGGGGCACCCATCACCCTATGGGGGCACATAGGGGCACATGGGGGCACATAGGGGCACCCATCACCCCATGGTTGTATATAGGGGCACATAGGGGCACATAGGGGCACATAGGGGCACCCATCACCCCATAGGGGCACATAGGGGCACATAGAGGCACATAGGGGCACCCAACACCCCATGGTTGTATATAGGGGGCACATAGGGGCACACAGGGGCACCCATCACCCCGTGTCTCCCCGCAGCTCGTTCCCCGTGGAGCTGGCTGAGGTGTTTGCGGCCTGGCAGGCCGAGTGCCGGCTGCGGGGCAAGGCGCCCATCGGGCAGCGCCTGGTGTCGGCCTCGTTGTTCCTGCGCTTCCTGTGCCCCGCCATCATGGCACCCAGTTTGTTCGGCCTCGTCCAGGAGTATCCGAGAGAGAACACGGCGCGGAGCCTCACGTTGGTGGCCAAAGTCATCCAGAACATGGCCAACTTCAGCACGTACGGCTACGGGTGCAATGGGGTCATGGGGAGTATGGGGGTATGGGCTATGGGGAGATGGGGACTATGGGGAGATGGGGAGATGGGATATGGGGATATGGGGACTATGGGGTATGGGGATATGGGGAGATGGGGACTATGGGGATATGGGGAGATGGGGAGATGGGGACTATGGGGATATGGGGACTATGGAGATATGGGGAAATGGGGACTATGGGGATATGGGGATATGGGGATAAGGGGATATGGGGACTATGGGGACTATGGGGATATGGGGTATGGGGAGATGGGATATGGGGGTATGGGGATATGGGATATGGGGGTATGGGGATATGGGGACTATGGGGATATGGGGATATGGGGATATGGGGATATGGGGACTATGGGGATGTGAGGACTATGGGGATGTGGGGACAGTGGGGACTATGGGGATATGGGGACTATGGGGAGATGGGGACATTGGGGAGATGGGGGTATGGGGAGATGGGGTCTATGGGGAGATGGGATCTATGGGGAGATGGGGTCTATGGGGAGATGGGGTCTATGGGGAGATGGGGTCTATGGGGCCTATGGGGACTATGGGGATATGGGGACTATGGGGATATGGGGTATGGGGATATGGGGGTATGGGGACATGGTGAGATGGGAATACGGGGATATGGGGAGATGGGATATGGGGGTATGGGGGTATGGGGGTATGGGGGTATGGGGGTATGGGGGGATGGGGTATGGGGGTATGGGGGTATGAGGAGATGGGGAGATGGGGACTATGGGGTATGGGGATATGGGGATATGGGGAGATGGGGATATGGAAAGATGGGGATATGGGGACTATGGTGATATGGGGATATGGGGTGCAATGGGATCATGGGGACTATGGGGACTATGGGGTATGGGGATATGGGGACTATGGGGACTATGGGGATATGGGGAGATGGGGATATGGGGACTATGGGGAGATGGGGATATGGGGACTATGGGGTATGGGGACTATGGGGACATGGGGATATGAGGACATGGGGATGTGGGGATATGGGGACATGGGGACATGGGGATGTGGGGACATGGGGACTATGGGGATATGGGGACTATGGGGATAATGGAGATATGGTGACTATGGGGATATGGGGGTATGGGGAGATGGGGATATGGGGACTATGGGGAGATGGGGCAGCAGAGGGGTCCATGGGGCTGTAGGGATCCCTGATACTCTCTATGGGGCTGCTAGAACCTTCCTTACATGCCATGGGGCAGCAGGGCTGGAAGCTATGGGTCACCATGGGATGCTGTGGGGCAGCAGGGATGGAAGCTGTGGGTCACCAAGGGATGCTGTGGGGCAGCAGGGATGGACCCTACAGCTTATGGGGCAGCAGGGGTGTCCCTAATACACCATAGGACAACAGGAATGAACCTGGAATGCCATAGGGCTGCCTGTACCTTGCCATGGGGCAGCAGGGATGGACCCTACAGCCTATGGGGCAGCAGGGATGGAAGCTATGGGTCACCAAGGGACGCTATGGGGCAGCAGGGATGGAAGCTATGGGTCACCAAGGGATGCTATGGGGCAGCAGGGATGGACCCTATGGGTCACCAAGGGATGCTATGGGGCAGCAGGGCTGGAAGCTATGGGTCACCAATGGACACTATGGGGCAGCAGGGCTGGACACTATGTGTCCCCAAGGTTCGCTATGGGGCAGCAGGGCTGGACACTATGTGTCCCCAAGGTTCGCTATGGGGCAGCAGGGCTGGACACTATGGGTCACCAATGGATGCTATGGGGCAGCAGGGCTGGAAGCTATGGGTCACCAAGGTTCGCTATGGGGCAGCAGGGATGGACCCTACAGCCTATGGGGCAGCAGGGCTGGAAGCTATGGGTCACCAAGGTTCGCTATGGGGCAGCAGGGATGGAAGCTATGGGTCACCAATGGACGCTATGGGGCAGCAGGGATGGAAGCTATGGGTCCCCAAGGTTCGCTATGGGGCAGCAGGGCCGTCCCCGAGCAGCCCCATGAGCCCATAAGCCCCTCGTCCATTTGCTGCCCCCCAGGTTCGGAGCCAAGGAGCCCCACATGGGCTTCATGAACCCGTTCGTGCAGCAGCACTGGGGCACCATGTCGACCTTCCTGCGCCGCGTGGGCAGCAGCGACGGCAGCGACACCGTGAGCAGCTACGACGGATACGTCGACCTGGCGCTGGAGCTGGCGACGCTGCACCTGCTGCTCTGTGATATAGTCAGCTGCCTGGAACAGGTCACGCCTGCCCCATGGATGGCCCTGCCCCATAGATGGCACTGCCCCATGGATGGCCCTGCCCCATGGATGGCCCTGCCCCATAGATGGCCCTGCCCCATAGATGTAACTGCCCCATGCATGTCACTGCTCCATGGATGCCACTGCCCCATAGATGGCCCTGCCCCATAGATGTCCCTGACCCATGAATGTCACTGCCCCATAGATGGACCTGCCCCATGGGTGTCCCTGCCCCATGGATGTCCCTGCCCCATGGGTGTCCCTGCCCCATAGATGGCCCTGCCCCATGGATG
>NW_015438892.1:114496-115438 GCF_001577835.2 Coturnix japonica | reverse complement strand
GTGTGGGGTGACAAGGGACACATATGGGGCCAATGGGGACATGTGGGGTGACAGCAGTTTGGGGCGGTTCTGGTCCTGGTTGGCTCCAGGGGATTCGAGGTTGGGGCTGATGGGACCATGGGGACATTTAGGGCCGTGGGGACCTTTATGGCCATGGGGTCTCTGGGGAGGAACATGGGGGTCTGTAAGGGCACAGACATGGAACTCAATGGTGGGTGATGGGATCTGGGGGATCTATGGGGCAGGATCCATTAGCGGATGGTTCTGGCCTTAAAGGCTTTGGGATGAGTCCGGCCCAGGTCCAAGTTCAGGTCCCACATGGTTTAGGATGGTCCCAAATGGATCCCACGGGTGGTTGTGGGGCAGGACGGGGCTGGTTCTGGTCCATATGGGATCAGCCTGGGACATCCCCCTGATCCCAAAGCACCGACAGCTCCAACAAATACGAGCTGCCACGTGAGCTGAGCAAACAGCTGATAAAGAGCCAGTCAATGAGCAGCGTCCGACGGGAACGGAACCGGGACCAGGAGATGGATGGAGAAATGGGACCAGAACCAGAACCACGATCCCATAGAGAGAGAAGGAACGTGACACGGACACAGAGTGTCCCAGCACAGAGTAAAGCAGCGAAAAGAGTCTGGAAACAAAACAGTATCGAACATATAACAGAACCAATAGGAGATAGAGCGAGAACCAGCGTGAAACGAGATGGAACCGTGAGTAAAGAACCCTAAACCTAAACCTAACCCTAACCCTAACCCTAACCCTAACCCTAACCCTAACCCTAACCCTAACCCTAACCCTAACCCTAACCCTAACCCTAAACCTAACCCTAATGAAAACTAACCCTAATGAACCCTAAACCTAACCCTAACACTAATCCTAACCCTATAACCCTAACCCTAACCCTAACCCTAACCCTAACCCTAACCCTAACCCTAA
>NW_015438892.1:112262-112651 GCF_001577835.2 Coturnix japonica | reverse complement strand
TAACCCTAACCCTAACCCTAACCCTAACCCTAATGAACCCTAACTCTAACCTTAACCCCACTGGGACACGTTGAGCTCCCTATACTCTCCCTGTCCATCCCCAGCCCCACCCCACACTTATGGGGCTGACCCTTCTCACTTATGGGGCTGACGCTGCCGTGTCCCCGTTGTTGTAGGGCCGCTCCAAGGTGTCACTGCAGCGTAAATCCATGGTGCCATGGCAGTGCTACGGCAACGAGCAGGAGCAGGGGGAGCTCGGCCCCATCCGCCCCATGGACAAGGTAACTTGGGGGGCACGGCATCGGCATGGACCCATAGGGACAACATGGGGAACATAGGGACACCATGGGGACACTATAGGGACAACATGGGGAACATAGGGACACCAT
>NW_015438892.1:100812-112237 GCF_001577835.2 Coturnix japonica | reverse complement strand
GTGTCCCTGCCCATAAGATGGCCTGCCCCCATGGATGGCCTGCCATAGATGGCCCTGGCCCATGGGGTCCTGCCCATAGATGTGCACTGCCCATGGATCGGCCCTGCCCCATGGGTGGTCCTGCCCCTAGATGGTTCACTGCCCCATAGATGGCCCTGCCCCATGGGTGTCCCTGCCCCATAGCCACCCTATGGCCACCCCATAGCCCCATGTATGTCCCTGCCCTATGGGTGTCCCTGCCCCATAGATGTCACTGCCCCATGGATGTCCCTGCCCATAGATGTCCCTGCCCATGGCATTCCCCTGCCATGTCCCTGCCCATGGCTGTCCCTGCCCCATGGCGCCCCATAACATCCCCTTTTGTCCCATCAGAGCACTCAGGAGCAGCTGGAGCCGCTGCCCACCATCCTCAATGCCATCAGGACGGACCCCCGTCCCGGTGTGTGTCCAGCTCAGCTCCAGCACAGAGAGAAGGTAACGGGGAACAAGGGGCACATATGGGGCCAATGGGAGTTGGGAACAAAGAACGCAGGTGGACAAGGGGGCTATATGGGGCCAATGGGGAGTGTGGAGGTGAAAGAGGGGGACACATTATGGGCCAATGGGGACCGTGTGGGGTGACCAGGGACAGCATGATGGGGCATTGGGGACATGTGGAGTGTGACAACGAGGAACAATGGGCGCCAATGGGGGGGACGTGTGGGGGTGACAAGGGACACATATGGGGCCAATGGGGACGTGTGGGGTGACAAGAGACACATATGGGGCCAATGGGGAAGTGTGGGGTGACAAGGGACACCATATGGGGCAATGGGGACATGTGGGGTGACAGCAGTTTGGGGTGTTCTGGTCCTGGTTTGGCTCAGGGGATCGAGGGTGGGGTTGATGGGACCATGGACCATATTAGGGCCGTGGGGACCTTTATGAGCCATGGGGTCTCTGGGGAGGGAAACATGGGGTCTGTAGGCTACAACATGAACTCAATGTGCGGTTGATGCGGATCTGGGGGATCTAATGGGGCAGGATCCTTAGCGGATAGGTTCTGTCCTTTAAAGGCTTTGGATGAGTCCCGGCCCAGAGCGGTCCAGATTCAGGTCCAACGATGGTTTAGGATGGTCAAATGGGGATCCCCAAGGGTGGTGTGGGGAGGACGGGGGCTGCGGTTCTGGTCATATGGGATTCGAGCCTGGAATCCCCCTGATCCCAAAGCACGACAGCTCCAAGCAATACGAGCTGCCATGAGCTGAGGCAACAGTGTAAAGAGCTCAAATGAGCAGGCGTACGCAGGGACGAGAAACCGAGGGCAGATATGGATGGAGAAATGGACCAGAACCAGAACCACGATTCCCATAGAGAGTGAGAAGAGGAACGTGAACGACACAGAGTGTCCAGACAGAGTAAGCAGCGAAAAAGAGTCTGGAAACAAACAGGAATCGAACATATAAACGAACCATTAAGGAGATATAGAGCGAGAGAACCAGCGTGAAACGAGCAGATGGAAACGTGAGTAAAAGAACCCTAAACCTAAACCTAAACCCTAACCATAACCCATAACCCTAACCTAACCTGACCCTAACCTAACCCTACCCTAAACTAACCCTAATGAAACTAACCCTAATGACCCTAACCTAACCCAAACACTAATCCACCCTATAACGCTAAAACTAACACTAACCTGAACCCTAACCTACCCTAACCCTAATGAAACCCTTAAACCTAACCCTAAAACACTAATCTAAACCCTATAACCCTAACCCTAACCTAACCGCTAAACCGAACCCTAAAACCTAACCCTAATGAAAACTAACCCTATGACCCCTTAAACCGTAACCCTAACACTAATCTACACCTTCCCTAAACCTAAAACCCTAACCCTAACCCTACCCTTAACCCTAAACCCTAAACCTAACCCTAATGAAAACTAACCCTAATGAACCCTAACCCTAACCCTAACCCTAACCCTAAACCTAACCCTAATGAAAACTAACCCTAATGAACTAAAACCTAACCTAACAATAATCTAACCTACTACCCTAACCCTAACCTAACCTAACCCTAACACCAATCCCTAACCCTATAAACCTTAACCCAAGCCCTAACACCTAACCCTAACCTAAACCTAAAACCTAACCCTAATGAAAACTTAACACCGAATGACCTAAAACAACCCTAACACTTAATACGCTAACTAATAACCCTAACCCTAACCTAACCCTAACCTTAACCCTACCCTAACCACCCTAACCCTAAACCTACCCTAATGAAAACTAAAAACCTAATGAACCCTAAACCTAAACCCTAAGCACTAATGCCTAACCTTATAACGCGAAACCTAACCCTAACCCTAACCCAACCTAACCCTAAAGCCTAATGAACTAAACCTAACTAACACTAATCCTAACCGCAATAACCTACCTAACCTTAACCCTTAACCCTACACCCTAAACGCTAACCCTAATGGAAAACTAACCCTAATGAACACTACTAAACTAACACTCAATCCATAACCCTAATAACTTAACCAACCGTCACCTACCCTACCACTAACCCTAACTACCCCTAATGAAAAACTTAACCTAATGAAACCCTAACCCTAGCCCTAAACCTAACCCTAAAACTTAACCACTAATTGGAAACTCCCTAGATGAACCCTAAACCTAACCTAACATAATCACTACCCTAACAACCTAACCCGCTAACCCTAACCCTAACCTACACATCTTAACCTATAACCCTAACCTAACCCTACCTAACCAAACCTTACACCCTAAACATAAACCCTAATGAAAACTAACCCTAATGACCTAAACCTAACCCTAAACACTAATCCTAACCCTATAACCCGTAACCCTAACCCTAACCCTAACCTCACCGCTAACCTACCCCTAAACCTAACCCTTATGAAACTACGCTTAATGAGACCACTAAACCTAAACCCTAACACTATCCTAACCTATAACCTAAAACCTAACCTAACATAACCTAACCAACTAACCCTAATGAACCTAAAACCTAACCTTAACACTAATTCCGTAACCTAAACCCGAACCCTAACCCTACCCCAACTCTAACCCTACCCTAACCCTAACCCTAAACCTAAACCTAACCCTACCCAACCACGAACCTACCCTACCCTACGCCGTAACCTACCCTAACTCTAACCCTAACCGTAACCTAACCCTCAGACCCTACTTAACCCTAACCCTACCATAAACCGTAACATACCCTGAACCCTAACCCGTAACCCTACCCTAACGCTAACCTAACCCTAAACCCTGAACCCTAACCCGAACCTAAACCTACCCTAAAACCCTAACCCTAACCTACTTAACCCTAACCCTAACCTAACCCTACCCTAGCCTACCCTACCTAACCCTAACCCTACCTAACCCTAACACTAACCCGTTAAGCCCTAACCCTTAAAACCCTAACCCTAACCTAACCCTAACCGCTAATGGAACCCTAAATCTAACTGAACCACTGGACACGTTGAGCGTCCCTATACTTCTCTCCCTGTCAATTCCCCAAGCCCACCCCACACTTATGGGGTGACCATTCTCACTTAATGGGCTGACGCGTTGCCGTCGTCCCCGTTGTTGTAGGGCCGCTTCCAAAGGTGTCATGCAGCGTAATCCATGGTCCATGGCAGTGCTAACGGCAACGGATGAGCAGGGCGAGCTCGGCCCATCCCGCCCCATGGACAAAGTAACTTGGGGGGCACGGGCATCGGCATGGACCATAGGGAACAACTATGGGGAACATGACACCAGGGGACACAATATAGGGGACAACATGGGGAAATAGGACACCATAGGGACACATAGGACAACATGGGAACATAGGGACACCATAGGGACCACTATGGGACAACATGGGAACATATGGGACACCATAGGGACACAGTGGAACACATGGGGAACTTAGGGGACACCATGGGGACACTATAGGGACACGATAGGGACATAGGACACGCATGGGGACACCATGGGGACACTATAGGGACAACATGGGGAACATAGGGACACCATGGGGACACTATGGGGACAACATGGGAACAGGAGGGACACCATAGGGGACACCTATATGGGACAACATGGGGAACATTAGGGACACCAAGGACAACCAGGGGAACAACAGTGGGGACATAGGACACCATGCGGGACACTATGGGACAACTATGTGGGAACAGTAGGGACACCATGGGGCCCATGGGGACACTATAGGACAACATTGGAGAACATAGGGACACCATGGGGACACTATGGGGACAACATGGGGAACATAGGGACACCATAGGGACACTATGGGGACAACATGGGGAACATAGGGACACCATGGGGACACCATGGGGAACATAGGGACATCATGGGGACACCATGGGGATGCCATAGGGACACTATAGGGATGCCAAAGGGACACCATAGGGACACTATAGGGACACTATAGGGACGCCATAGGGATGCCATAGGGACAACATAGGGACACTATAGGGGACGCCATAGGGACGCCATAGGGACGCCATAGGGACACTATAGGGATACCATAGGGATACCATAGGGATGCCATAGGGACACTATAGGGATACCATAGGGACACCATAGGGACGCCATAGGGACACTATAGGGACACCATAGGGACGCCATAGGGACGCCATAGGGACGCCATAGGGACACTATAGGGACACCATTGGGACACCATAGGGACGCCATAGGGACGCCATAGGGACACTATAGGGACTCCATAGGGACAACATAGGGGACGCCATAGGGATGCCATAGGGACGCCATAGGGATGCCATAGGGACACCATAGGGATGCCATAGGAATGCCATAGAGACACTATAGGGACACCATAGGGACACTACAGGGACACTATAGGGACACCATATGGACTCCATAGGGACACTATAGGGGACGCCATAGGGACGCCATAGGGATGCCATAGGGATGCCATAGGGACATCATAGGAATGCCATAGAGACACTATAGGGACACCATAGGGACGCCATAGGGACGCCATACTGACACCATAGGGATGCCATAGGGACATCATAGGGGTGCCATACTGACACCATAGGGACACCATAGGGACACCTTAGGGATGCCATAGGGATGCCATAGGGACACCATAGGAATGCCATAGGCACACCATAGGGACGCCATACTGACACCATAGGGACACCATACTGACACCATAGGGATGCCATAGGGACATCATAGGAATGCCATAGGGACATCATAGGGACACCATAGGGATACCATAGGGATGCCATAGGGACGCCATAGGGACACGATAGGGATGCCATAGGGATGCCATAGGGACGCCATAGGGACACTATAGGGACATTATAGGGACACCATAGGGACACCATGGGGACGCCATAGGGATGCCATAGGGATGCCATAGGGACACTATAGGGACACTATAGGTACTCCATAAGGACACCATAGGGGACGCCATAGGGACACCATAGGGACATCATAGGGACGCCATACTGACACCATAGGGATGCCACAGGGACACCATAGGGACGCCATAGGGACACCATAGGGACGCCATAGGGACACCATAGGGATGCCATAGGGACACCATACTGACACCATAGGAATGCCATAGGGACACCATAGGGACACCATAGGGACACCATAGGGACACCATAGGAATGCCATAGGGACACCATAGGGACACCATAGGGATGCCATAGGGACACCATAGGGACACCATAGGGACACCATAGGGACACTATGGGGACACCATAGGGACACCATATGGACTCCATAGGGACACTATAGGGGACACCATAGGGACGCCATAGGGACTCCATAGGGACTCCATAGAGACCCTATAAGGACACCATAGGGATGCCATAGGGACTCCATAGGGACACTATAAGGATGCCATAGGGACGCCATAGGGACACCATAGGGACGCCATACTGACACCATAGGGATGCCATAGGGACATCATAGGGACGCCATACTGACACCATAGGGACACCATACTGACACCATAGGGACGCCATAGGGACATCATAGGGATGCCATACTGACACCATAGGGATGCCATAGGGACATCATAGGGACACCATAGGGATGCCATAGGGACACCATAGGGATGCCATAGGGACACCATAGGGACACCATAGGGACGCCATACTGACACCATAGGGACGCCATACTGATACCATAGGGATGCCATAGGGACGCCATACTGACACCCACCCCTCTGTCCACAGCAGCACGGGCGGCAGATCGAGGCGCTGCGGAAGGAGGTGGGTGAAGGGCAGGAGAGGCTGAGGGTGATGGAGGAGAAGCTGGGGGAGCTGCAGGGGGAGCAGCGGGGGATGAAGGAGGAGCAGGGACGGAGCCGGGAGCTGCTGGAGACACTGCGCCTACAGATGGAGGAGGGCAGCGCCAGGATGGGCAACATGGCGGCCAGGTGGGTGTCAGAGAGGGGGGGGGTCCACAAAGACCCCGTGTACCCAAAGACCCCGTGTACCCAAACACAGGGGTCCTTGAAGGGTCATTGTCCCCAAAACACAGGGGTCCTTGAAGGTTCATTGTCCACACAACCCAGGTTCCCCAAAGCCCCCGTGTCCCCCAAACCAAGGGGTCCTTGAAGGTTTGTTGTCCTCAAAACCCAGGTGTCCCCAAAGTCTTAATGTCCCCAAAACACAGAGGTCCCCAAAGACCCCGTGTCCCCAAAGACCCCACGTCCCCAAACCCAGGGGTGCTTGAAGTTTCATTGTCCCCACAACCCAGGTGTCCCCAGAGTCTTAATGTCCCCAAATCCTGAGTATCCCCAAAGCCCCCATGTCCCAAAAACCCACATGTCCCCAAATCTTGGGTGTCCCCAAAGCCTTAGTGACCCCAAAACCCACATGTTCCCCAGTCCTGGGTGTCCCAAAACCCACATGTCCCCAAATCCGGGGCATCCCAAAGCCTCAGTGTCCCCAAAACCCACATGTCCCCCAAACCCAGGGGTCCCTGAAAGTTCATTGTTCCCATAACCCAGGTGTCCCCAGAGTCTTAATGTCCCCAAAACACCAGGGGTCCTTGAAGAATCGTTGTCCCCAAAACTCAGATGTCCCCAAAGCCCCCATGTCCCCAAAAACAAGGGGACCTTGAAGGTTCATTGTCCCCACAACCCAGGTGTCCCCAGAGTCTTAATGTCCTCAAACCCAGGGGTCCTTGAAGGTTTGTTGTCCCCAAAACACAGGGGTTCTCAAAGACCCCGTGTTCCCAATGACCCCATGTCCCCAAAACACAGGGGTCCTTAAAGGTTCATTGTTCCCATAACCCAGGTGTCCCCAAAGCCCCCATGACCCAAAACACAGGGGTCCTTGAAGGTTCATTGTTCCCATAACCCAGGGGTCCCCAAAACCCCACATCTCCAAACCAAGGGGTCCTTGAACGTTCGTTGTCCCTACAACCCAGGTGTCCCCAGAGCCTTAATGTCCCCAAAACTCAGGGGTCCTTGAATGTTCGTTGTCCCCACAACCCAGGTGTCCCCAGAGTCTTAATGTCCCCACAACCCAGGGGTCCCCAAAGACCCCACATCCCCAAACCCAGGGGTCCCTGAAGGTTCGTTGTCCCCACAACCCAGGTGTCCTCAGATTCTTAATGTCCCCAAAGCCTGGGTAACCCCAAAACCCTGATATCCCCCAAAACCTGACTTAGCCAGAGCTGTGTTGTTCCCAAGTGTTTGGTGTCCCCAAAGTCTTGATGTCCCAACAGCCCTTATGACCCCAAAACCCACATGGCCCCAAATCCTGGGCATCCCCGAAGCCTCAGTGTCCCCAAATCTGTGCTGTTCCCAAATCCCCAAAGCCTCAACAACCCCCATATTCTCCATGTCCCCAATCTATGGGGCTCCCCTGCTTTCCTTTAGGCTGACGGCAGCTGAAGGGACCCGCAAGAAGGACTTGGAAAGGCTGAAGGCCAGCGAGGATTGGGGCAGAGCAATGGTAAGACATTGGGACCATAGATATAGGGATAAAGGTAGGGGGCCATATGGTGGTCAGTATGATCGGGGCAGAGCAATGGTAAGACATTGGGACCATAGATATAGGGATAAGATACGGGGATAAGTGTAGGGCCATATGGTGGTCCATATGATCAGGACAGAGCAATGGTAAGACACCAGGACCATGGATACCGGGATAAGGGTAGGCCTATATGGTGGTCCATATAATTGGGTAAGACATTGGGACCAGAGATATAGGGATAAGAGTCGGGGATAAGGGTAGGGCCATATGGTGGTCCATATAATCGGGGCAGAGCAATGGTAAGACACCAGGACCATGGATATAGGGATAAGGGTGGGTCCNAGATATAGGGATAAGATACGGGGATAAGTGTAGGGCCATATGGTGGTCCATATGATCAGGACAGAGCAATGGTAAGACACCAGGACCATGGATACAGGGATAAGGGTAGGTCCATATGGTGGTCCATATGATTGGGTAAGACATTGGGACCATAGATATAGGGATAAGATACGGGGATAAGGGTAGGGCCATATGGTGGTCCATATAATCGGGGCAGAGCAATGGTAAGACACCAGGACCATGGATATAGGGATAAGGGTGGGTCCATATGGTGGTCTATATGACCAGGGCAGAGCAATGGCAAGACACCAAGACCATAGATATAGGGATAAGGGTAGGTCCATATGGTGGTCCATATGATCAGATATAGGGATAAGGGTAGGTCCATATGGTGGCCCATATGATCAGATACAGGGATAAGGGTCGGTCCATATGGTGTTCCATATGATTGGGTAAGACATTGGGACCATGGATATAGGGATAAGGGTCAGTCCATATGGTGGTCCATATGATCAGATATAGGGATAAGGGTAGGTCCATATGGTGGTCCATATGATTGGGTAAGACATTGGGACCATGGATATAGGGATAAGGGTCGGTCCATATAGCAGTAACGATGCATCCCATGCAGGAGAGCCGGCTGGTGGCGCTGGAGAAGGAGCACAGGGAGCTGCAGGACGCCATTGCCCGACTATTGGGTCGGCCCAGCAGGACGGGACGGGGGGCAGCGGCACCGAGATGGGATGAGGGTGGGGATGAAGGACAGGCCACCAGCGTGTGACATGGGGTGGCACCACAACAAGGCCGTGAACACGAGGGACTGATCCTGATCCTGATGGGTTTGTGTCCCTTGGGAATAAAGACTGTTGGTGTCGCTGGGACTCGGTGCTGGTTGGGTTCTGGCAGGGCTCTGGGCTCTGACCCGGCGCCATCTTGTTTGTTTGTAGGGTCAACTTGGCCCCAACCACGGGGAACTTGTGGGGAAGAGACATGGGGGGCACTGGGGTGGGTGATGGGACCATGGTTTGGGGGTGAAGGGACCCTATAGGGACTCCATTGAGTCATAGGACTATAAGGACCCTCTGGCGGGTGATGGGACCCTACAGGGACCCCAGTGAGTTCATAGGACTATAAGGGACCCACTGGTGGGTGATGGGACCATGTTTTAGGGCTGACAGAACCTTATAGGGACTGCAGTGAGTCATAGGACTATAAGGGACCCACTGGTGGGTGATGGGACCATGGTTTGGGGGGGACAGAACCCTATAGGGACTACAGTGGGTCATAACACCATAAGGACCCTCAGTTGGGTGACAGAACCCTATAGGGACCTCAGTGTGTTATAGGACTTTAAGGACCCTCTGGTGCGTGATGGGACCACGGTTTGGGGGTGACAGAACCCTATAGCGACTGCATTGAATCATAAGACCATGAGGAAGCAATGGTGGGTGATGGGACCATGATTTAGGGGTGACAGAACCCTATAGGAACTCCAATGAGTCATAAGACCATAAGAACCCTCTGTTGGGTGACAGAACACTATAGGGACCCCATTGTGTTATAGGACTATAAGGACCCTCTGGTGGGTGATGGGACCATGTTTTAGGGCTGACAGAACCTTATAGGGACTGCAGTGAGTCATAGTACTATAAGGGACCCACTGGTGGGTGATGGGACCATGGTTTGGGGGTGAAGGGACCCTATAGGGACTCCATTGAGTCATAGGATCCTGAGGGCCCTGTGGTGGGTGATGGGACCATGGTTTGGGGGGGACAGAACCCTATAGGGACTGCAGTGATGTCATAAAACCATAAGGACCCACTGGTGGGTGATGGGACCCTATAGGGACTGCAGTGAGTCTTAAGACCATGAGGACCCTCTGGTGGGTGATGGAACCCTATAGGGTTTCCATTGAGTCTTAAGGCCATAACGACCTATTGGTGGGTGATGGGACCCTATAGGGACTGCAGTGAGTTATAGGAAAATAAGGACCCTCTGGTGGGTGATGGGACCATGTTTTAGGGCTGACAGAACCCTATAGGGACTGAAGTAAGTCATAAGAATATGAGGACGCTCTGGTGGGTGATGGGACCCTATAGGGACTGCAGTGATGCCTTAAGAACATAAGGACCCACTGGTGGATGATGGGAGCCTATAGGGACGCCAGTGGGTCATAAGACCATCAGGACCCGCTGACGGGCCCCTATGAGCCCCTTGATGGAGGGGATGTGACGGCGGATCCCCCTCTGACAGCCCATCCCCCCGCGCCCCCCAAGATGGCGGCGCTACAGCACCGTCGCGCTTTGATGACGCCATCACTACGCGCCGCGCGGCCCCCCCCCGTGTGGAAGGTCGTCACCCCCAACATGGCGGCACCAACATGTCCGTGACGTCATCACATCGCGCCGATCACAGTGCGTGACATCATCACAGCGCGCCTCAAAGGCCCGGAAAACAAAATGGCTCGGTACGGCGGCGCTGTGACGTCATCAACGCGCCTCAAAGGCCCGTGGAAGGGCGGAGGGAGCGGTGGGAATCCCGGGGGGGGCAAAGGGGGGCCCCAAGATGGCGGCGGTCGGAGATGAGGCGGCGCTGGGGCTCGGTTCACCGCCTCCAAGATGGCGGCGCTACAGCGCCGTCGCGCTTTGATGACGCCATCACTACGCGCCGCGTTGCCCCAGAGTGTGGAAGGTCGCCACCCCCAACATGGCGGCGCTAACACCTCCGTGACGTCATCACATTGGGCCAATTCCAGAGCGCGACGTCATCACAGCGCGCAGCTAGCTCCGGAAAAATAAAATGGCGGCTCTGTGACGTCATCAACGCGCGACACTCGGCCTACAGAGGGCGGCGGGGATCCCTGGGGGGGGGGAAAGGGAGGGGGGGGCCGGCGGCTCCAAGATGGCGGCCCCAATATGGCGGCTCCAAGATGGCGGCCGTGGGAGCGGAGGCGGCGCTGGGGCTCGGTTCACCGCCCCCAAGATGGCGGCGTCGGGCCGCGTGACGTCATCGGAGGCCGCCGGAGTGTGGGGGGGTGGGGGGGGGTCAGAGGGGGAGCGGCCCGAACGGGGCCAGGAGCGGCGGCGGAGGAGGAAG